>NW_027442316.1:0-140804 GCF_048569485.1 Anomaloglossus baeobatrachus
CACCCCCTATTCCCCCCGGTATTCCCCCTTACCTGTCCGGTCGCAGCGCTGATCCCCCGCGGCCCCCTCCTCCTTCACAGCAGACGCCGGTCAGTGCGGTCACATGAGCAGAGCAGCTGACAGCCAGCATTGTGTTCAGAGAGCTGTGCTGGCTGCTCGCACTCTGCAGCTGTGACCCGGGGAGAGTGGGTGCAGATTTTTGGCACCCACTCTCCTCAAATGGAGGGTCTGCCCTCCTAGAAAATGGGGGATACGTTCCCTGAACGTGCCCCCATATTCTAGAAGGTCCAGAGCCGACGTGGGACGTCCAAATGGATTTCTGCGGACCCATTTTTTTTCAAATTTTTTTATTAAATTGGAGAACAAGGGAATGATTTGGGGAGTGTTTTTTCTAATAAAAATTTGTCATTTTTTTTTTTGCTTTTGTTTACTGTCAATTAGTTATGTCTGGTATCTGATAGATGCCGTGACATCACTAATTGCTGGGCTTGATGCCAGGTGACATTACACAACTGGTATCAACCCCATTTATTACCCCGTTTGCCAACGCACAAGGGCGCGGGATGAGTTGGGGCGAAGCGCCAGGATTGGCGCATCTAATGGATGCGCCACTTCTGGGGCGGCTGCGGCCTGCTATTTTTAGGCTGGGAAGAGTCCAATAACCATGGCTCTTCCAACCCTGAGAATACCAGACCCCAGCTGTCAGCTTTACCTTGGCTGGTGATCTAATTTGGGGGGACCCCACATTTTTTTTTTAAATTCTTTATTTATAAATTTAAAAAAAAAGCCTGGGGAGCCCTCCAAATTGATCACCAGACAAGATGAAGCTGCCAGCTGTGGTTTGCAGGCTACAGCTGTCTGCTTTACTCTGACTGGCTATCAAAAATAGGGGGGACCCTACGCCATTTTTTTTTTTTTTTTTTGATAAATACTAAGCTAGGCACCCTTTAGTGCTACATGAAAGGTACTAAAGGTGCCAGCTTAGAATATGCAGGCGGGGGTGGGACGTTGTATATATATTTGACATCCATTCAGCGACGCTTTTTTGGCTGTGTGCCCACAATCAGGTTTTGCAGTGGTTTGGGCGCTGAGTGTTTTCCCTGTGTCCATAACGCTGCGTTGTGCAGTAGAAGCACAGTGGAAGGATTTTTGGAGATCCCATGCCCACTGTGCTTCTTTTCTCAGAAGCATAAACTGACCGGGGGCGTGGCTTCCCGAGCCTCAGCATGTCAATTTATGCTGTGGAGACGAGAGTGCTCTCTGCAGGTAGAATAGAGCTAGTCCACAGTCCACAGCAGCCTGAACCCAAATCGTGGGCATGGCCAGCTGCGTTCTCCCGTGGACAACACTCACATCTCTGCAGGAAGGCTGACACTGTGTACTAGACGCCGTGTCGCTGGATCACGGCCACATAGCCTAAAAGTGAGAATATTGTTGCTACAGCAACATTTTGGGTGAAGTAGCTGTGGATTCAAAATGCTTAATATACTCCTGAATAAAATCCTTGAGGGGTGCAGATTCTAAAATGGGGTCACTTGTGGGGGTTTTCTGACATATAGGTACCCAAGGGGCCCTGCTAATGTGACATGGTGCGCGAAGTTTATTTCAACTTTTCCAAAATTCAAACGGTGCTCCTTCCATTCCAAGCCCTCCCATTTATCCAAACAGAATGTGGAGAAGGAAATGACATCACAGGTTTTTTTTTTTCCAAAGGTCTGTGTTCAACCAACTTTATTAACACTGACAAGTCTTAAAAAACGGACCTAAAAAAAACGCATGAAAAACGCATGTGTTTTCGATGCGTTTTTCTCAAAAGGCATTGTTTACAATTCTCCCCTCTGCCAGAGGGTGCGTTTTTCCGCGCTGAAAAAAAAGCAACGTGTACACATAGCCTTATAATGTATTGATGTGTTTAGATATTTATGTGGAATAAAGTTTACATGAAGCCTTTCAATATAGGTGATTATGTATATGGCTCCATTTTTCTATAAGGTAAAATTCTGTGGAGGGGCTGCCTCCGGATGGATGGGGCCCAGCGCCTGCTCGGGGCCGCCGCCGGGACGGTTTGTGGGCCAGCGCCTGCTCGGGGCCGCCGCCGGGACGGTTTGTGGGCCAGCGCCTGCTCGGGGCCGCCGCCGGGACGGTTTGTGGGCCAGCGCCTGCTCGGGGCCGCCGCCGGGACGGTTTGTGGGCCAGCGCCTGCTCGGGGCCGCCGCCGGGACGGTTTGTGGGCCAGCGCCTGCTCGGGGCCGCCGCCGGGACGGTTTGTGGGCCAGCGCCTGCTCGGGGCCGCCGCCGGGACGGTTTGTGGGCCAGCGCCTGCTCGGGGCCGCCGCCGGGACGGTTTGTGGGCCAGCGCCTGCTCGGGGCCGCCGCCGGGACGGTTTGTGGGCCAGCGCCCAAAAAAAAAAAAACAACGTGGGGTCCCCCCAAATTAGATCACCAGCCAAGGTGAAGCTGACAGCTGGGGTCTGGTATTCTCGGGGTGGGAATAGCCATGGTTATTGGACTCTTCCCAGCCTAAAAAGAGCAGGCCGCAGCCGCCCCAGAAGTGGCGCATCCATTAGATGCGCCAATCCTGGCGCTTCGCCCCAACTCATCCCGCGCCCTGGTGCGTTGGCAAACGGGGTAATAAATGGGGTTGATACCAGTTGTGTAATGTCACCTGGCATCAAGCCCAGCAATTAGTGATGTCACGGCATCTATCAGATACCAGACATAACTGACAGTAAACAAAAGCAAAAAAAAAAAAGACAAAAATTTTTATTAGAAAAAAAACACTCCCCAAATCATTCCCTTGTTCTCCAATTTAATCAAAAAATTTGAAAAAAAATGGGTCCGCAGAAATCCATTTGGACGTCCCATGTCGGCTCTGGACCTTCTAGAATATGGGGGCACGTTCAGGGAACGTATCCCCCATTTTCTAGGAGGGCAGACCCTCCATTTGAGGAGAGTGTGTGCCAAAAATCTGCACCCACTCTCCCCGGGTCACAGCTGCAGAGTGCGAGCAGCCAGCACAGCTCTCTGGACACAATGCTGGCTGTCAGCTGCTCTGCTCATGTGACCGCACTGACCGGCGTCTGCTGTGAAGGAGGAGGGGGCCGCGGGGGATCAGCGCTGCGACCGGACAGGTAAGGGGGAATACCGGGGGGAATAGGGGGTGACCTGGCAGGGCCTGGGGGGCATTTTTCTGTCGCATGTCTCAAGGCACATGCGACAGAAATCATATGAGCAGGGCAGCCGGTGCGCTACTGTGCGCGCGGCCATGTTGGATTTTCGGGAGGGGGGGGGGGGTCGGGGCGGGCACTTTGGCGACACCGGGGGCTTTCCAGGACTTTGCCAGGAAGTGAGGTCAACAGGAAACCTCTTGACCTCACTTCCAGGTAAATGCCTGCGTTCTGGCATGCCGACAAGGCCCGCGGACCGCAACAAAAAAGCAGCGAACTGCGGTGTAGCTGCGTTCTGACCCACATCATTGATTCAATGGGGGAGAGAACGCAGCCACACCGCACAAAAGTAGTGACATGCTGCTTTTCTTTCCGCACAGATTTTTGGCATCCAAAACGCTGCGTTTAGAAACGCAGCGTGTGCACTGATTTTTCGGCTTTCTCATACACTTTGATGGGAAAGCTGAACGCATGCAATTTGCCACTGAAACGCTGCGGTTCTAAACGCAGCATTTCCACAGTAAAAACACAACGTGTGCACGCAGCCTAAAAAAAGTGCATGGTGCAGGACTACAAGTAAAATAAAGTGCCAAGTACCTAGAAGTCCAGAGGGAGTAATATCTCTAATGGGCTGTGAATGCAGAAACAGTAAATCAGATATATCTCACCACCCAGCAGCATAAACACAAGTAGTTATTTATTGCACTCACCCATATTCTCCTGTAGTATGTGGCACTGCTGTGCCTCTTTTACCCCCGTTTCACACGGTCTTCCTCGAGGAGTCTCAAAATGCAGCGTCCTTCAGAGCTTTTATACCCCCACTACATAATCGATCCCAGCTGGCCCTTTAATTAGTCGCGCATGCGCAGTCCTATCCACTCGGCCAGGTGTCGGGTGCTTCAGCAGTCACATGATTTCACACAGAGAAATTACCTTCTGACGTCAGGGAAATTCCGGAACTCTGTGGAGGAGGAGACTGTAGGACAGGTGACCAATCTATTTCTCCCTGTTATCAGCCATTACTGGGGGAGGAGACTGTAGGACAGGTGACCAATCTTTTAGGCTACTTTCACACATCCGGTTTTTGCTATGCGGCACAATACGGCGCTCTGCAGAAAAACCGCAACCGTTTTTTTTGCTGCCGGTTGCGGGGTTTTTTTTGCATAGACTTACATTAGTGCCGTATTGTGGCGCATGGGCTTGCGTTCGGTCCGGTTTTTGCCGCATGCGGCAGATTTTGCTCCGGCAAAAAAAACGCATCCGGCCGCTGCGGCGCATGTCTCAATGCATGCCTATGGACGCCGGATGCGGCGCAATGCGGCAAAAACCGCATCCGGCCGCCGGATGCGGTTTCTTCCACTGCGCATGCTCAGTAGCGGTCCGGTTTTTGCCGCTTGCGGCACGCTACTGAGCATGCGCAGTGGCAAAAACCGCATGCGGCGGCCGGATGCAGTTTTTGCCGCATCGCGCCGCATTCGGCATCCATAGGGATGTATTGCAAAAAGTACTGCATCCGCTAGATGCGGCGCGATGCAGTTTTTTTTGCCGGAGCAATAAACGTGCCAGGGAACGTTCCATCCGGCCGCCACATTGGCTAAGGCTACTTTCACACATCCGGTTTGAGCCGTGGGGCTCAATCCGGCTGTGAAACCTATGCAACGGATGCGGCGAAAACACTGCATCCTTTGCATAAGTTTTTACATGCGGCCGGTCTGTTTTTTTCCGGTTGCGGCACGCTACTGAGCACGCGCAGTGGAAGAAACCGCATGTGGCGGCCGGATGCGTTTTTTTCCGCATCGCGCCGCATCCGGCGTCCATAGGCATGCATTGAAAAATGCGCCGCAGCGGCCGGATGCGGCGCAATGCGTTTTTTTTGCCGGAGCAAAAAATGTTGCAGGCAACGTTCCATCCGGCCGCGGCATCGGCTAAATCTGCCGCATGCGGCAAAAAACGGACCGAACGCAAGCCCATGCGGCACAATACGGCACTAATGTAAGTGTATGCAAAAAACCCCGCAACCGGCGGCAAAAAAAACGGTTGCGGTTTTTCTGCAGAGCGCCGTATTGTGCCGCAGAACAAAAACCGGATGTGTGAAAGTAGCCTTAATCTGCCGCATGCGGCAAAAACCGGACGGAACGCGCGCCCATGCGGCACAATGCGGCACTAATTAAAGTCTATGCAGGAAAAATGCAACTGGCAGCAAAAAAAAAACGGTTGCGGTTTTCCTGCAAAGTGCCGGATTGTGCCGCATTGCAAAAGCCAGATGTGTGAAAGCAGCCTTCCTCCCGGTTATCAGCCATTACTGGGGGGAGGAGACTGTAGGACAGGTGACTTCAATCAATTACTCCCTGTTATCAACCACTACTGGGGGGAGGAGACTGTAGGACAGGTGACTTCAATCTATTACTCCCTGTTATCAACCATTACTGGGGGGAAGAGACTGTAGGACACTCGACTGCAATCTATTACTCCCTGTTATCAGCCATGGAGGAGGAGACTGTAGGACAGGTAACTTCAATTTATTACTCCCTGTTATCAGCCATTACTGGAGGGGAGGCTGTAGGACAGGTGACTTCAATCTATTTCTCCCTGTTATCAGCCATTACTGGGGGAAGGAGACTGTAGGACAGGTGACTGCAATCTATTACTCCCTGTTATCAGCCATTACTGGGGGGAGGAGACTGTAGGACAGGTGACTGCAATCTATTACTCCTTTTCCATGTTGGTCCATATGAGAAGACCAGGACTATTAATGACCGGCAGTAGTGTAGCTACCGGGAGGTGGCGGTTGCCCCGTACTCAGAGGGGGTCCACTAGGCGCTTCCACCTGTGAGGCTATGTGCGCATGTCGCGTCGTGTCACTGTAGAATATTCTGCAGTGATTTGGCAGCTCATGTGCGCTTCAAATCGCTGCAGACACTGCATAATGGATGTAGTGTGTCTGCAGAATAGACGGCGATTTCACGCGCTCGGGATGCCGCCTCTCCCATAGACAGAGTGGGAGCAGCATCCAAAGCGCACGAAAGAAGTGACATGCTACATTTTTAAATGCAGAGATTTTGTCAAATTTTTGACACTCAAATCGCTGCGTTCAAAAAAGCATGGTGCGCACGGATTATGCACAATCTTCATAGATTGTGCAGGGGACGCAGGACACATGCATTTACACTGCAGTGCTATAGACGCAGCATAAATGCATGCAATACGCACACGTGCGCACATAGCCTGAGTGCTGCAGAGCAGAAACTTGTCCAGATGACGAAAATACATCCTAGTGGTGTAGATAGGACCTGCGATGATGTCAAGCCCATGTGACCGAGTGGGAGGAGCCGCTCAGAAAGCCAGAAGATCCTGATTCCTGAAGGAGATGGGAACGCGTGACCGGTAATGAGGGAAAATGGGGTTGCAGGGTGAGTGCATATGAGGGGTACAGATTGTGACAAAATGGGGTGCAGGGTGTTTGAGAGAGGGGTAAGTTTGGGTACAGGCTGTGTGACATATAGGGATGCAGGCAGGGCCGTCTGCAGGTTTTTGTGGGCCCCATCCTCACGTAGACCCGCACATACAGATACGTACACATACAGGCATAGGCTGGAGTCACACTTGTATGTGACTCATGCGAGTATCGGATCGCACTGCCCGGACCGGCTGGCTTCTCTTCTGCCAGGAGCGGCTCTGCTGTATGTATTTCTATGATGCTGACCCGCTCCTCTCAGGAGAGCCGCGGCCGGTCCGGGCAGTGCGATCCGATACTCTCACGAGTCACACGCAAGTGTGACTGCAGCATTACATACATACATACCCAAAAATTTGGGAGGAAAATGAGCGGTAGGTCTTAAAATCCGAATGTAGCTTACCGGGGATGGTGGAGAGGGGTTAAAGAAGTCAGGGGCAATGCTATGTGATGTGCTGTCGGCACTGTTCTGTGCGTCAGGCAGCGCGGCTATGCTCTGTGTGGCTCACTCTGCGTTGTGCGGCTCGCTCTGCTCTGCAGCGTGGCTCTGTTCTGTGCGGGGCTGTTCTGCTCGCCGCAGCTCTGCTCTGTGCGAGGCGACTCTGCTTTCCAGCGCTGCTGTTATTCTTGCTGCTGCTCTGCTCGGGGCTGCTGTGCTCGGCGGCCGGTAAGGTACCGGCCATTCTAAAGATGTCGGCTATGAGAGCTTCTTCAAATAATACCGCCTAAAGTCGGCTTGTGCGCAGATGGAGCTCTCAGCTCAAGCTCTCATCTGCGCATGCGCGGACTCCGGCCACCGTTATTTGAAGAAGCCCTCGCCTCCAACATCTTCAGAATGGCTGGTGCCTTTCCGCTCGCACAGACCAGAGCTGCAGCGAGCAGAACAGCACAGAGCAGCCATGCAGTAAGTATCTGGGCCCCCCTCTGAACCACTCACAGCATCGCTGTACTCTACTACCGCCCCTGCCTCCTGTGACCACCTCCCCCCCACTCTGTGCCTCCTGGCCTCTGTGCCTCCTGGCCTCTGTGCCTCCTGGCCTCTGTGCCTCCTGGCCTCTGTGCCTCCTGGCCTCTGTGCCTCGGGCCTCGGGCCTCTGTGCCTCCTGGCCTCGGGCCTCTGTGCCTCCTGGCCTCGGGCCTCTGTGCCTCCTGGCCTCGGGCCTCTGTGCCTCCTGGCCTCGGGCCTCTGTGCCTCCTGGCCTCGGGCCTCGGGCCTCCTGGCCTCGGGCCTCTGTGCCTCCTGGCCTCTGTGCCTCTGTGCCTCCTGGCCTCTGTGCCTCCTGGCCTCTGTGCCTCTGTGCCTCTGTGCCTCTGTGCCTCCTGGCCTCGGGCCTCTGTGCCACCTGGCCTCGGGCCTCTGTGCCTCCTGGCCTCGGGCCTCTGTGCCTCCTGGCCTCGGGCCTCTGTGCCTCCTGGCCTCGGGCCTCTGTGCCTCTGTGCCTCCTGGCCTCTGTGCCTCTGTGCCTCCTGGCCTCTGTGCCTCTGTGCCTCCTGGCCTCTGTGCCTCTGTGCCTCCTGGCCTCGGGCCTCTGTGCCTCCTGGCCTCGGGCCTCTGTGCCTCCTGGCCTCGGGCCTCTGTGCCTCCTGGCCTCGGGCCTCTGTGCCTCCTGGCCTCGGGCCTCTGTGCCTCCTGGCCTCGGGCCTCTGTGCCTCCTGGCCTCGGACCTCTGTGCCTCCTGGCCTCGGACCTCTGTGTCCCGTGCTTCCTGGCCTCGTGCCTCTGTGCTTCCTGGCCTCGTGCCTCTGTGCTTCCTGGCCTCGTGCCTCTGTGCTTCCTGGCCTCGTGCCTCTGTGCTTCCTGGCCTCGTGCCTCTGTGCTTCCTGGCCTCGTGCCTCTGTGCTTCCTGGCCTCGTGCCTCTGTGCTTCCTGGCCTCGTGCCTCTGTGCTTCCTGGCCTCGTGCCTCTGTGCTTCCTGGCCTCCGTGCCTCTGTGCTTCCTGGCCTCCGTGCCTCTGTGCTTCCTGGCCTCCGTGCCTCTGTGCTTCCTGGCCTCCGTGCCTCTGTGCTTCCTGGCCTCCGTGCCTCTGTGCTTCCTGGCCTCCGTGCCTCTGTGCTTCCTGGCCTCCGTGCCTCTGTGCTTCCTGGCCTCCGTGCCTCTGTGCTTCCTGGCCTCTGTGCCTCCTGACCTCTGTGCCTCCTGGCCTCGGGCCTCTGTGCCTCCTGGCCTCGGGCCTCTGTGTCTCCTGCCTCCGTGCCTCGTGCTTCCTGGCCTCGTGCTTCTGTGCCTCCTGGCCTCTGTGGCCTCCTGGCCTCTGTGGCCTCCGGGCCTCCTGGCCTCATGCCTCTGTGCTTCCTGGCCTCGTGCCTCTGTGTCTCCTGGCCTCCGTGCCTCTGTGCTTCCTGGCCTCCGTGCCTCTGTGCTTCCTGGCCTCCGTGCCTCTGTGCTTCCTGGCCTCCGTGCCTCTGTGCTTCCTGGCCTCCGTGCCTCTGTGCTTCCTGGCCTCTGTGTCTCCTGGCCTCTGTGTCTCCTGGCCCTCTGTGTCTCCTGGCCCTCTGTGTCTCCTGGGCCTCTGTGTCTCCTGGCCCTCTGTGTCTCCTGGCCCTCTGTGTCTCCTGGCCCTCTGTGTCTCCTGGCCCTCTGTGTCTCCTGGCCCTCTGTGTCTCCTGGCCCTCTGTGTCTCCTGGCCCTCTGTGTCTCCTGGCCCTCTGTGTCTCCTGGCCCTCTGTGTCTCCTGGCCCTCTGTGTCTCCTGGCCCTCTGTGTCTCCTGGCCCTCTGTGTCTCCTGGCCCTCTGTGTCTCCTGGCCCTCTGGGCCTCGGTGGCCTTTTGGCCGCATGGGCTTCGAGGCCTGTGTTTCTGGTCTTGCGCCTCTGCCCTGGCGCCTTGCACCTCTTGTCTTTTGCTTCTGATCTCGTGCCTCTGGCCTGCCATCTCTGCCCTCTGCGTCTCTGAGCCTTGCGCTTCTGTGCTTTGCTCCTTTGCGCCTCTCACGCCTTGCACCTCCATGGCCTTGCGCCCTGGCCTGGCGCCTCGGGCTTCATGCTTCGCCTCTTGAGTCTCTAGTCTTGCATCCAGACATGGGGGGGGGGGGACTCCTGAACGGGAGATGTGCCGCCCTTTTCTTTCGGACTGGTTTCCTGTCCTCGCGGGGCGGATCCCTTTTTCGGGGCAGCGGGAGGAACAGGCTCAGATATTCCTTATTGCTCCCTTCTGGCCCAGGCGTCCCTGGTTCTCCCTCCTGAGTCACGTGTCAGTCACGGACCCCTGGGTTCTTCCGTCCCGGCCAGACCTCCTGTCACAGGGTCCTTTCCTTCATCCCCGCGTCAAGGGACTCCACTTGGCGGCGTGCATTTTGACAGGGCGTTGCTACCATCCCATCCCTGCTGCAAAGTAGAAAGCCAGTCAACACCCGACAGTATGGTCGGATGTGGTTACTCTTCCTTGCCTCCCTTCCTGACTCCTTGCCTGCTGTGGTCCCGATCTCCTCTATTCTGGCGTTCTCCAGTCGGGAAGGGTTATGGGTCTCTTGGTCAGTACCCTCAAGGTGCATGTTTCTGCCCTGGGCGCCCTGTTCAATTCCCATATTGCAGGTAACGGTGGGTTATACACTTCATTACGGCTTGTGGCCGCAGCCGGCCGGTCCGTTTAGCCGGCGCACCTCCCTGTGATCTTGCTCTGGGTTTGGACGCCCTGACCCTTGCACCCTTTGAGCCCCTCTCCTCCTCGTCCGGTACGTTGCTGTCCTTGAAACCCTGCCTCTTAGTCGCCCTTGCTTCTGCCAGGCGTGTTCGCGACCATCAGGCCCTGTCCGTAGATCCTCCTTTCCTTGGGATATTCCAGATCGGATTGTTCTTAAGACGGACCCGGCTTCTTGCCCAAGGTGGTGTCCCAGTTTCACCGCAGTCGAGTGCTCATTCTCCATTCCTTCTTTCTGCCCTTCTCCCTTCCTTCGTTTTCGCAACCTAGACGTGGGGGACCCTGTTCTCACCTATGTCGCTAGGACGGCCCCTTGGCGGCAGGATAGGACTTTGTTTATGGTCTTTCAGGGTTCCAGACGAGGTCCTCGAGTAGCACAACATGCCTTGGCCCGATGGCTGAGGGATGCTGTTTCCATCGCATATGTGGTGAAGCAAGAACCTCTGACCTCCTCGGTGAAGGATCGTTCTCCTAGGGCGGTGGCCTCCTCTTGGGTGGCCATGGCAGACGTCTCCATTGACGGTATTTGTAAGGCTGTGACCTGGTCCTCTCCTTCCACCTTTTCCATGCACTACCGGCTGGACCTTTGTTCTTCCGCTGACCTTACGTTTGGGAGCTTGGTCCTTCACACGGTTATCCCACCCTAAGTGTGTATTCTCTCTAAGTCTCTCGTGGGTGCTGTCTTGACGAATTGAAAAGACTAAATTACTTACCGGTAATGGGATTTTCCAGAGTCCACGACAGCACCCTTTACACCCCTGCCCTTCCTTTATTTGTTTTTCACCCTTCGGTGTCCTAGGGATTTGTCTGTTTTGTTTACTAATTCATTGGCGGTTCCTCTCCCGTTCTCTGCAACCAACTGATGGGGGAGGGGGACCGCCCCTTTTTATCTGTAGGTTTCCTGTCCTGAAGGGGGCGGATCCCTCTCTCGTGGGTGCTGTCGTGGACTCTGGAAAATCCCATTACCGGTAAGTAATTTAGTCTTTCACACATCCGGTTTGAGCAGTGCGGCTCAATCCGACTGTGAAACCTATGCGGTGAAAACACTGCATCCTTTGCATAAGTTTTTACATGCGGCCCGTCTGTTTTTTTTCCGGTTGCGGCACGCTACTGAGCATGCGCAGTGGAAGTAACCGCATGCGGCGGCCGGATGCGGTTTTTGCCGCATCCGGCGTCCGTAGGCATGCATTGAAAAATGCGCCGCAGTGGCCGGATGCGGCGCGATGCGGTTTTTTTTGCCGGAGCAAAAAACGTTGCAGGCAACATTCCATCCGGCCGCGGCATCGGCTAAATCTGCCGCATGCGGCAAAACCCGGACCGAACGCAAGCCCATGCAGCACAATACGGCACTAATGTAAGTCTATACAAAAAAACCCGCAACTGGCAGCAAAAAAAACGGTTGCGGTTTTTCTGCAGAGCGCCGTATTGTGCCGCAGAGCAAAAAACAGATGTGTGAAAGTAGCCTAACCTCTGCGGCAGGGCCGCCATCAGGGCATTACTAGTGGAACTCCTGTAGCACTAGCGGGTCCGGTGAGCAGCAGGCAGGAGGGGGTCCCGGACATGCTGACAGGCCCCTCTCCTTTCATTCCTCTGCTCCCCGGGCCCCAGCGCAGGGGGAGTTAACAGTACACTTCGCAGGGCTGGCTGTTCGTGCAGTGAGCAGGAGGCGGGGCCTGGACACGCTGATCACAGCCACTGTAATGTTCCAACCATTGAAAATGGCTGAAACATTGAAATCCCGCCATATCAGTGCAGCTGTAGCACCGATCATTGGCTGGAGCTGGGTGACCTGTGTTTCACCCGCCCCCAGCTCTGATTGGAGAGATCGGCCTTGTGACCGATCTCTCCAATCACTGTGGATCTGGGGCCGGTGACCACTCCCCTCAGCTTCACTCCAGCGTCCGTGGAAGGTGAGAGTAGCGATCGGTAAGTTTAAAGACACTGTCTCCTTTCAGCCGCCGCCATTGCCCCAGCCCCCACCCTTCAGCTGCCGGCTGCAGCAGTCACTGCCCCTGATCCAGCAGCACTGAACCCATCTGCTGCGTCCCCTCCATCTGCCACCACCTCCCCCTCAGCCGCTGACCCCCCTCCCTCATCTCCTGCGTCCCCCCCCCATCAGCCGCTGCCCCTCTCCCACCTCTCACCTTCCTCCATCTGCTGTGACCCCACCTGCTGAGACACCCCCCCCCCCCCCACCTGCTGTGAGACCTCACCACCGTCCATCCGTCCCTCTGTCCATCCGTCCCTCCGTCCCTCTGTCCGTCTGTCGCGTCCATTGTGAAAGTCACGGGAACACTGGGGGTTCTATTACTTTCTAGGAGCAATATGTGGGGACTTTTCTAGGGCACTTACACAGGGCATTAATATTTTCTAGAGGGCAATTTTACCATCTAGAGAACAGAAAGGAGGCATTTTACTGTGTAAAGGGCACAATAGTGGCATTATTATGTGGCGGCACAGTGGTGGCATTATGTGGCTGCACAGTGGTGGCATTATTATGTGGGGGCACAGTGGTGGCATTATTATGTGGGGGCACAGTGGTGGCATTATGTGGGGGCACAGTGGTGGCATTACTATGTGGGGGCACAGTGGTGGCATTACTATGTGGGGGCACAGTGGTGGCATTACTATGTGGGGGCACAGTGGTGGCATTACTATGTGGAGGCACAGTGGTGGCATTACTATGTGGGGGCACAGTGGTGGCGTTATGTGGGGGCACAGTGGTGGCATTATTATGTGGGGGCATTATTATGTGGGGGCACAGTGGTGGTATTATTATGTGGGGGCACAGTGGTGGCATTACTATGTGGGGGCACAGTGGTGGCATTACTATGTGGGGGCACAGTGGTGGCATTATGTGGCGGCACAGTGGTGGCATTATGTGGCGGCATTATTATGTGGGGGCACAGTGGTGGCATTACTATGTGGGGGCACAGTGGTGGCATTACTATGTGGGGGCACAGTGGTGGCATTACTATGTGGGGGCACAGTGGTGGCATTACTATGTGGGGGCACAGTGGTGGCATTACTATGTGGGGGCACAGTGGTGGCATTACTATGTGGGAGCACAGTGGTGGCATTACTATGTGGGGGCACAGTGGTGGCATTACTATGTGGGGGCACAGTGGTGGCATTACTATGTGGGGGCACAGTGGTGGCATTACTATGTGGGGGCACAGTGGTGGCATTACTATGTGGGGGCACAGTGGTGGCATTACTATGTGGGGGCACAGTGGTGGCATTATTATGTGGGGGCACAGTGGTGGCATTATTATGTGGGGGCACAGTGGTGGCATTACTATGTGGGGGCACAGTGGTGGCATTATTATGTGGGGGCACAGTGGTGGCATTACTATGTGTGGCAGTAAGAGGAGTCGGTTTTTGTGCCACACAGCAGGTGCAGTAATAGGGACACACACGGCAGCAGCGGCTCAGTATTGGGGTGACGGCAGGATGAGGAGTTTGTGCAGGTTGGGATTAGATGGGGTTCGGTGTCGGAAGTGTGAGGAGTTACATGTGTCTTTGTTGTAATTTCTGTAGATGAGTTGTGGCAGGAAGAAGTTGTCATGTCGGCCTGGGCCAGATGGAAAACACAGAAAAGGTGAACAACTCCATCGGAAAGAACGTCAGCCGTAAGTCACCATCTATAACTGCACTGGGATCTCTTGTATGTGTTGCAGCACCGATATCTACCACTATAAAGTCCCCATATAGCGGTAATATCAGTGTCATCTGTCGAGGTTCCACTATACCCACGATTAGTCTGCGCCACCGTAGTTATCATGGTTACCTGGTAAGGGGCTCACTCAGATGTTTTGCCCCCCCCCCGAGCTGAAACCCTAGCTACGCCTCTGCCTGGGGGGCATAGATGTTACTGGGGTAGTATACAACTCTGGGGGCATACACATTACTGGGTTGGGTGGCATACAGCCAGGGCCGTATTGACCATTAAGTACCGGATGTCCGGTGCCTGGGGCGGTGCCAGGAGCAAGAGTAAAAACAAATATATATATTTTTTTAAATTTCCCTCCCCTCCCCAGACTCATTACTAAAATGAGTCTTTGCGGGAGGGGGGTTAGTTTGTGGTCCCAGAATTAATTTGTATTAGCGTCTTTAAGATGATTATACAAATCCTCCTCCGTACCTGCTCCTTGCGCGTCGGCACTTCAGGGGTCAGGAGCGGCAATCTGCTCCCTGGCCTGCCACGCTTACTGATGACGTCACTGGCAGCACGATGAGTCACCTCACCGCTGCCGACGTCTCTGCAGACTGAGTGCCGCTGAGGAGAGAAGTCACCGGAGCCGGTAAGCGCTGTAGAGCCGAAGATGGTGGGACAGGGGCAGCCGCATAAGGAGCACTCGGTATGAGAAAGGGGGTGCATGGAGTGGGATCTGTGTGGGCCAGGGGGCAGCAGCATAGGGAGCGTTCTGTATGGGAAAAGGGGGTGCATGTATGGGCTATATACACCTGGTATGATTTCTGTATGAGCTGTATTCACCTGGTATGATTTTTCTATGGGCGATGTTCCCTATAATCAATGTTTGTGCAGGGTAATCGGCATTTTGTGGGTGACAGATTACCTTTTAAACGTAAAAATGTCACTATATGAACAAATATTTTGCTCCTCCCGCCGGTGATTGACAGCTTGTTGAGTTAGGCCGATAATCAGCTGCAGTGTATACGCACCTTAAAGAGACACTTAATGTTAGGCCTCTTTCACACGTCAGTGATTCTGGTACGGTTGTGCTTTTTATATAGTGCTTTTTTTATATGTACCAGAATCACTGACATACGCAGACCCATTATAATCAATGGGTCTGCTCACACATCAGTGATTTTTTTTCACTGAACGTGTCTCCGTGTAGCGTACACCCGTGGCCGTGATTCTGCACGGAGACAAGTCAGTTTTTTTCTGGCATCACTGATGACCCACGGACCACACTATGGTGTGATCCGTGAAACACGTACCAGAAAATCACGGACATATTAAATATTTTCAATTTAGCTTGCCTGCGATTCGCTGTGCAGCCTCCACTCTCGGCAGCTTCTGCCTGGCTCATGAATGTTCATGAGAGCAGGAATAGTCGACCAGGAAGTAGCTGCTGAGAGCGGTGCCGGACGCTGCAGAGCTGAAGACTTCAGCACCATGGACAGCAGGAGCGAAGGCAGGTGAGTAATGTCCATATGCAATCACGGATTGCACATGGACAACCCACAGTTGCCGTGAATCACGGAGGGACATGTGCGTGTTTTACACGTCAGTGAAGAACGTCAGTGTTTTTCACTGACATGTGAAACGGGCCTTAGAAATTATTTTTTATGTTTTTAGGGTAATTAATTTTGAGCAGATCTGAGGGGAACCTGGTCCCGAGTCCCCCACAATTGCCCCAAAGACCTATTAGAAACGTGCAGGAGAGCAGACAGAGCAGCGCGGATTCAGTAGAAAGTCAAAGTCCTGTCTCCTGAGCCGTGCACTTCACCTATGGGAGTCTCAGGACACATTACTGCACCAATCTGCTAAGAATTAATGGACCTTTTTGATAACGCTTTTTTTTGAGGATCCTAGAGCATGGTGCATGCTGGGATACTCAAAAGAAGTGTTACCATGGGGCAGAGGCTGCAGTCACTGCTGTAGCCTCTGCCCCTCACTGAAATGAAGCTTCATCAGTGACGCTTGTTTCAGAGGTTGGGCTAGTCTCCATGCACTGTGCGATGTGCATAATGATACCACATGCTCTATTGCTGGCTCAGATAAGCAATAACGAGCTGGCACCAATGTCACAATACCTGGCGTGCGGAGACCAGTGAGATCGCCTGGTCTTTGTACGCTTGATATTCTGACACTGCCCTGGTGCCAGCTCAGTACTGCAGATCTGAGCCGGCATCAGAGCGTGTGCACATTGGACAGAGCACATCCTGCAGGGACTAGTCCTGCCCCTGAAATAAGCATCACTGATGGTGCTTCATTTCAGGGAGGAGTCAGAGGCTGCGGCAATGACTGCAGCCTCAGCCCCCTGATGACATCTTGTTTGAGTATCCCAGCATGCACCATGCACTGGGAATCTCAAACAAAGTGTCATCAAAAAGGAAGTAGGGGAAAAAACAGAGAGAAAATCAGTTAGATGGTGTAAATAACAGTTAAATGGTGTAGTTAGGGAAGGATAGGAAATTATTAATGCCAGTATATTAAAAAAAATGTACATTGTGGCACTAAATAGATAGGGATTTAGAATGAAAATTACTTTGCTTTCAGACTAAACCTGAAAGTTACTCTTTAAATGTTTACTAGTGCTGCTACCTGCAACTAATTAGTACTGTGGTACCTGTATGATCCATAGTTTGATGATAACTGGAACAACCATTTCAATCATCTCCTTACCATTGTTAAGGTATACAAGTTTATACGATAGAGGCTAACTTGACATTGAAAGTGATCGCTGTATAATGTTGGTGATGTGTCATGTATTGACGGTTGTTCTCAGGCTGTATTTCTGTACTGACAATTGTTCTGGTGGTGCAGTCATGTACTGACAGTGGTTCTGGGGCTGTATTTCTGTACTGATCTGGTGATGTAGGGATGTACTGACTGGTTCTAGTGATGTATTCATGTACTGATGGCTGTTTTTGTGATGTAGTTATGTACTGATGATGGACTTGGTACTGTACTTGGGTACTGATGGTGGTTGTGGTGAGTTATCAATGTAGATGTTGTAATCTTTAATTTATTAGACATGATACTTGAAGATTATATGTTCATTGTGCCAGGCTGATAATACAGCCATCTGAGTTAGGCCACATTTCTCAGCTTTACAAGTGTTAACTAATGCGATCATTCGGCCAGCAGCTATCTTGCAAGACTTTCCATTACGCCGGGGTCACATCAGCATATGGCATCCTATGCGAGAGTATCTGATGCGATCTGCTAATGTCCCTCGGCTCATGCTCTACTGCAATCTTGCGATCGGATCACAGCTGCGGAGGAGAGGGAGAGAATGATCTTTCCATCTCCTACGTTGTCAGCTGATGCGTATATCGCACTGCACTCGGATGTCCGATGTTACACTCGCACTCATAGACTTGTATGGGTGCGAGCGATCAGCGACTCCCAGACAATCACAGCGTGCTGTGGTTTTCTTTCCTCAGTCACATTACGGCTGAGGAAAATGTCGCAGATGTGAGCTGCAGCATTGTCTTACATGGAGCCGAGTGCAATGCAAGATTTTCTCCCATTTGCACTTGTGCGAGTCATACGCCAGTGTGAACGTATCCTTTTACAGGATTGCTCATTTTGCCAAGCACTCCTGTGTTCTCTATAAAAAAAAAGCCGCTGCCAGACATCTCTGGAGGCTTATCATTTAGAGAATATATGACTCTTCAGTCTTAAATCTGACACGCTGGATCCTTATCTCCCCAGACATCATCAGCCAAAGGCAGCCATACACATTAGACTATGGGCCAAATCTGTTGATATTGGCGGATTCTGACACCTTTAGGGGCACTTTGCACACTGCGACATCGCAGGTGCGATGTCGGTGGGGTCAAATTGAAAGTGACGCACATCCGGCATCGCATGCGACATCGCAGTGTGTAAAGCCTAGATGATACGATTAACGAGCGCAAAAGCGTCGTAATCGTATCATCGGTGCAGCGTCGGCGTAATTCATAATTACGCTGACGCGACGGTCCGATGTTGTTCCTCGCTCCTGCGGCAGCACACATCGCTGTGTGTGAAGCCGCAGAAGCAAGGAACATCTCCTACCGGCGTCACCGCGGCTTCCGTAGGATATGCGGAAGGAAGGAGGTGGGCAGGATGTTTACATCCTGCTCATCTCCGCTCCGATTGGCCGCCTGCCGTGTGACGTCGCAGTGACGCCGCACGACCCGCCCCCTTAACAAGGAGGCGGGTCGCCGGCCACAGGGACGTCGCACGGCAGGTGAGTGTGTGTGTGAAGCTGGCGTAGCGATAATTTTCGCTACGCCAGCTATCACCACATATCGCTGCTGCGACGGGGGCGGGGACTATCGCACTCGGCATCGCAGCATCGGCCTGCGATGTCGCAGTGTGCAAAGTGCCCCTTAGTCTGTGTATGGGAGGACTTGCCTACTATTTTAAGGGTAAGGGCACACGATGTCTTCTAGACGTCGTCGATTGCTATGGGTTGGTCAGGCAAAGACGCTTCAGGACACACTTGTGTCTTTTGTGCTAAAGCTACTTTTTTGCTTCTTTTCTGACATCTTTTGGGGACCGTTTTTTACTTAATTTGTATTCTATAAACCAATGAGCGTCTTACAAGCGGAAGTCACCTGAGGAATGGTTGGGTCACTTCATTCAACGTGTCGTATTTTTGGAAACCTGAAGCAGTTTTAAAGAAGCTCAGAAGACTGAACACATGATCAGCACATCATGTCTACACTGCAGGGCATATTGCCAGGCTTTTTAGAGTTTATTTACCGCTTTCAGGCGCATAACAGAGCAGATCTACCTGAAACAGATGTTGTGTGCACGTACCCTTAGTCTGACTTGCCAGTAGGTGGCGTTACAACTTAAAGTGCCTAGAGCAGCATGAATGCCAAATACGGCCCTGCATACGGCTCTGGGGTGGCAGCGCATACGGCTCTGGGGTGGCAGCGCATACGGCTCTGGGGTGGCAGCGCATACGGCTCTGGGGTGGCAGCGCATACGGCTCTGGGGTGGCAGCGCATACGGCTCTGGGGTGGCCGCGCATACGGCTCTGGGGTGGCCGCGCATACGGCTCTGGGGTGGCCGCGCATACGGCTCTGGGGTGGCCGCGCATACGGCTCTGGGGTGGCCGCGCATACGGCTCTGGGGTGGCCGCGCATACGGCTCTGGGGTGGCCGCGCATACGGCTCTGGGGTGGCCGCGCATACGGCTCTGGGGTGGCCGCGCATACGGCTCTGGGGTGGCCGCGCATACGGCTCTGGGGTGGCCGCGCATACGGCTCTGGGGTGGCCGCGCATACGGCTCTGGGGTGGCCGCGCATACGGCTCTGGGGTGGCAGCGCATATGGCTCTAACAGTCCCATACAGCTCAAGAGGCGACACCTACTGCTCAGGAGTGGGGGCCCATACAGATGGAGGGGTGGAATATACAGCTTAGATGATGGGGGTCCTATACAGATTGGGGGGTGGAACATGCAGCTCAAGAGGGGGGCCCCATATAGATTGGGGGTGGAACATACAGCTCGGGTGGAACATACAGCTCAGGTGGAGGGCGCATGCAGTATGGGAAGACATATGCTGTGTGTGACGCCCTGGCAAAACCAGGTAGTAACAAAAGAGTTAATCCTCCTTGTTACCATCAGAAGCCCACACTCAGACATAACACAACAGCCACTAAACCTTAGCCACCCCCTCATGATAATAGGGACACACCAGTGGGCGGGATCAGGCAGTTGTGAACGCCCACCTAGGGGTCCTGAGGTGTCAGAGGCGGGAACCAGACAGTTTGAGTTGGAGTTTAAGTTAAGTGAAGTGGCAGTCAAGTGGAGGAGCGAAGTGTGCCGTGTAGTCAGGGGTAGTAGCCCTTGGACTACCTGGCTAGATGGTAAACAGTGAACAGGGCCACAGGCGAAGTAGTCCTATAATGATAATCTACTGCTGATTAATCAGTAATTTTATCAACATTGCACTGAGCAGGTCAGTAAGTGACACATTGCTGGAATCAGGATCTCTACCCCTACGTTATGCTGCTCTCAGATTAGAGGGCAAAGACCTGGTGACAGATTCCCTTTAAATGATAGTCGACTGTTTGGTTATATGAAGCTGATTGGCAGCTGTTTAATGGCATGTGACAGCAGAATTGTGAATCCTTATAGCATGCACACAGTGCACTGTCGTGGTTTTCCAGTGCCGGTGGTGAGAGTGGGCCGTCATGTGACCACAAGAGTGCGATTGGCATACTTCTAGCCACACGTACATGAGGCTTTAGTCTGATTTATTGGTAGGGTACGTGATCAATTTAAGTGCTTAGAACAGCATGAACGCCAACTACAGCCCTGCCGCTACACTTAACTGTACCAGTCTGCCATGCATGATGCAATTTATTTTTTTTCTCAGACCACTCGGTCCAGACACAAAATCGAGCATGTGTAGTGCCTCATTGGATAACATTGGTCCGAAAGCAATCCGCTATTTTGTTGGATCGCACTTGGACCAAAAATACGGTTGTCTACACAAGCTATTAGGCTACGACACCATCATTGTAAATATTGTTACCTGGTTAGGGGCCCACTCAGAAGTTTCGCCCACTCTGAGCCGAACCCCTAGCTACGCCTACCAGTGATATCTGTGGGTCCTATAACAGACCTTGCACTGGGGTCCACTGTTGCTTGAAGTCTTAAAGGTTAATGACCCTTTAAGGAACAGGCAATGTTATAACGCTCCCAGGATTAATATTACATTTGATCTGCATGAGTGTAATCAATACATGGTGGTAATGGGCTCGTGTGGGGGGCATAGGAAGTCGCCAATATACAGCTCTAAAGGGACTAATATAGAAATATATGTATACACACTATGTTCCCCCTCCACATCCCCATCCATCCTCTTTCTGCTCCTTCAGCCAGAAGACCATTTCTGAGGCCTGACACTGATGTTGGGGAGGCAAGGCTCAAAGTGTCTGTAGTAGGATGGGGCTGGGGTCCAAGCTCTGTGTGGCTGTCATGTTATTCCCCCTCTATGTCAGTGTGCGTGCTAGGTGATGTACGGCGCGGCATTGTGCTAGGTGATGTACGGCGCGGCATTGTGCTAGGTGATGTACGGCGCGGCATTGTGCTAGGTGATGTACGGCGCGGCATTGTGCTAGGTGATGTACGGCGCGGCATTGTGCTAGGTGATGTACGGCGCGGCATTGTGCTAGGTGATGTACGGCGCGGCATTGTGCTAGGTGATGTACGGCGCGGCATTGTGCTAGGTGATGTACGGCGCGGCATTGTGCTAGGTGATGTACGGCGCGGCATTGTGCTAGGTGATGTACGGCGCGGCATTGTGCTAGGTGATGTACGGCGCGGCATGGGGCTTTGTCATGTGCAGGAAAGTGCACTGTATTGGCACAACCTGAAAAGATTAGTGTGGGACACTGCCCTCTGCTGGTCAAAGGAAGAACAGACGACCAGGAAACAAAAATCATTTAGTTTTTTTCCAGTGGGAAGCATTTCACGGACTGACCTGTTCAGCAACAGACAAGGGAAGAGGAAGGTGGGTGGAGAGCCCAGGAGCCACAAGAAAGGCAGTTTGTGCAGGCGCGGACGTGCAGCCTGAAGGGCAGAAGGAGGTCTCCCCTGCAGAAGATTTGAGCAGCAGAGAGATGACTCCAGAAGATACTGGACAGGTAATCCACAAGTTCCACACCCCCGCACTGTCCAGCAATACCCTCCAGACCTCCGCGACCCCCCCCCCCGCTATGCTTGTCAAGACCCCCAGACCGGACTACGTGGGCAAGCTGCAGATGTCGCCAGCCAAAAAAGCCACCCGTGGGTGACTCGACTTCGCCGGGCTGTTGCTTCCTGCCCGGCCGTGCGGTACTCAATGCGGGGACTGTATTAATAGTGGTTGGAGCTTAGCGTACTGTGCGATTCAGTGACTGTAACCCATAGAGACGGGAAGTGTAGGGTCTGGAGACAACGGACTCGAGGCCCTGACATTTCTATACTGTTTCCCACAAGAATTAATGTGTGTATCTCTTGCCCCTGTTAGGCTGAGTTACATGAGCTACTGTGTTGTTACTAAATTTCCCTTGTGATAACCTTCCCTTCTGTTTCCCTATCGGTAAACAAATAAATTGAGTTACCACTGTTCCTCCTTCTCTGTGTGCTGCATAATAACCCTGCTCTTACAGATGTACGGCTCGGCATTACGCTTGGGGATGTACAGTGCCTTGTGAAAGTATTCGGCCCCCTTTGTCAACCTTTAGGCTATGTGCGCACTAGGCCGCTTTTCCCGCGGATTTACCCGCGGATTTGCTGCGGAAATTTCTTGAGAAATGTCTGCAATCTTTGTGCAGACATTTCCCAGCAAATCCTATGAGAAAAAAAAATAGCTGTGCGCACTGTGCGGAATTTTCTCGAGAAACTTTCTTGAGAAAATGAGCATGTCCATTATTTTCCGCAGGTACCTGCGGAATACCCCCGGAATTTCGCTCCATTCACTGTAATGTAATCGCGAAATTCCGGGGGTATACCGCAGGTAGCAAATGATGTGCGGTATACCCCCGGTATAGCCGCGATTTACCTGCGGTAATGCTCATCGCTCCCTGCGGTCTTGCAGGAAGCGATGTCATTATGCCAGGAAGAGGAAGCGGAGAGAGTAAACACAGACGTCACACTGCCTGGACGCCGCACAGAAGCGCTTCCGTGCGACCTCCAGGTGCCCGTGCAGTCTGTGTCCCGCTCCAGCCTCGCGGCTGCCAGCACAGCAGTGTCAGTGTCTGCCCGCAGTATCAGCAGCTTGTCACACTGCAGCGCAGGCAGACACTGACACACAGCAGTGCAGTGTCAGTGTCTGCCTGTGTCAGTGTCTGCCTGCGCTGCCGGGTGACAAGCTGCCGATACTGCGGGCACACACTGACACACAGCAGTGCTGGCAGCCGCGGGGATGACGATCGCTGCTGTCAGGAGGTGAGATCATTACCTGCTGTGACGATCTCCTGCCGTCACCGCGGTCACTGCTGTCTATGCCCGGCTCGCGGGCGGCCCGAGACTGTCACTAGCGGTGACGTCACGGGCTCTCGCGATACTTCTGACAACGTGAGAGTCAGTGACAGCGGTGATGTCAGCAGTACAGGAGATGATCACAGCAGGTAATGATCTCATCTATCCTCCTGATGGCAGCGCTCGGCATCCCCTGCAGTAACCTGGGCTGACCTATTGATGTTAGCTCAGGTCACTGCATTGCTCTCCCAGCCAATGGGGAACATTCTGTTCTTCATTGACTGGGACAGTGACTATGGTATGGATCGCCGTGGGACCCCCCCCCCCTTATTAGATTGCGCCGGGCGTGGATTGATAGCCTCTTTAACCAATTTATTGAAAAGAACAATGTGGGGAGTGTTTTTTCAAATAAAACTTTTTTTGTTGTCTATTTTTTAATTATTACTGACTGGGTTGGTGATGTCGGGTATCTAATAGACGCCTGACCTCACCAACCCCAGGGCTTGATACCAGGTGACATTACACATCTGGCATCAACCCCATATATTACCTCGTTTGCCAACGCACCAGGGCAACGGGATGAGTTGGGGCGAAGCGCCAGGATTGGCACGTCTAATGGATGCGCCACTTCTGGGGCGGCTGCGGCCTGCTATTTTTAGGCTGGGGAGTGTCCAATAACAGTGGACCTCCCTAGTCTGAGAATATCAGACCCCAGCTGTCCGCTTTACCTTCGCTGGTGATCCAATATGGGGGGGACCGCACGTTTTTTGTTTTAAATTATTTATATAATTTAAAATAACAGCGTGGGGTGCCCACTGTTTTGGATTATCAGCCAAGGTAAAGCTGCCAGCTGTAGTCTGCAGGCTGCAGCCGTCTGCTTTACCCTAGCTGGCTACAAAAAATGGGGGGACCTCACGTCGTTTTTTTTAAAATTATTTATTTATTTTATGGCTAAATACAAGGCTAAGCACCCTTTAGTGCCACATGAAAGTCACTAAAGGGTGCCAGCTTAGAAAATGCAGGGAGGTAGAACATTATATAGGTTTTTCTCATCTATCCCTCTATCTATCCATCTATCCCTCTATCTATCTATCTATTCATCTATCTATCTATCCATCTATCTATCTATCTATCCCTCTATCTATCTATCTATTCATCTATCTATCTATCCCTCTATCTATCTATCTATTCATCTATCCATCTTTCCCTCTATCCATTATCTATCGATTATCTTTATTATTTATTGCAGGGACAAACCTGCGGCAAATCCGCATGCGTTTTTGCCGCGGATTTTTCCGCAGGTGCGGAAATCTTTCACTCCCAGAAGTTTCTCGTGAAGATTTTCATGAGAAACTTCACATTTCTAGTGCGCACATAGCCTTACCCACATTTGAGGCTTCAAACATAAAGGTAAAAAAAATAAATTAATGGTGAAGAATCAACAACAAGTGGGACACAATTGTTAAGTTGAATGATTTTTATTTTTGCTTATTTTTAAACATTTTTAAAAAATAAAAAAACTGAAAATTGGGGTGTGCAATATTATTTGTCTTCTTTACTTTCAGTGCAGCAAACTCATTCCAGAAGTTCACTGAGGATCTCTGAATGATCCAATGTTGTCCTAAATGACTGATGATGATAAATATAAGCCACTTGTGTGTAATCTAGTCTCTGTATAAATGCACCTGCTCTGTGATAGTCTCAGTGTTCTGTTTAAAGCGCAGATCGCATCATGAAGACCAAGGAACACAGCAGGCAGCTCCGTGATACTGTTGTGGAGAAGTTTAAAGCCATATTTGGTTACAAAAAGATTTCCAAAACTTTAAACATCCCAAGGAGCACTGTGCAAGCGATCATATTGAAATGGAAGGAGTATCATACCACTGCAAATCTATCAAGACCCGGCTGTCCCTCAAAATGTTCATGTCAAACAAGGAGAAAACTGATCAGAGATGCAGCCAAGAGGCCCATGATCACTCTGGATGAACTGCAGAGATCTACAGCTGAGGTGGGAGAGTCTCTCCATAGGACAACAATCAGTCGTACACTGCACAAATCTGACCTTTATGGAAGAGTGGCAAGAAGAAAGCCATTTCTCAGATATCCATAAAAAGTGTCATTTAAAGTTTGCCACAAGCCACCTGGGAGACACACCAAACATGTGGAAGAAGGTGCTCTGGTCAGATGAAACCAAAATCAAACTTTTTGGGAACAATGCCAAACGATATGTTTGGCGTAAAAGCAACACGGCTCATCACCCTGAACACACCATCCCCACTGTCAAACATGGTGGTGGCAGCATCATGGTTTGGGCCTGCTTTTCTTCAGCAGGGACAGGGAAGATGGCTAAAATGGATGGGAAGATGGATGGAGCCAAACACAGGACCATTCTTGAAGAAAACCTATTGGAGTCTGCAAAAGACCTGAGACTGGGACGGAGATTTGTCTTCCAACAAGACAATGATGCCAAACATAAAGCAAAATCTACAATGGAATGGTTCACAAATAAATGTATCCAGGTGTTAGAAGGGCCAAGTCACAGTCCAGACCTGAATCCAATCGAGACTCTATGGAAAGAGCTGAAAACATGCTGTTCACAAACGCTCTCCATCCAACCTCACTCAGCTCAAGCTATTTGCAAAGGAAGAATGGGCATGAATTTCAGTTTCTCGATGTGCACAACTGATGGAGACGTACCCCAAGCGACTTGCAGCTGTAATCGCAGCAAAAGGTGGCGCTACAAAGTATTAACTTAAAGGAGATGAATAATATTGCACGCCTCACTTTTCGTTTTTTTTATTTTTTTAAAACTGTTTAAAATAAACAATAAATTTCGTTCAACTTCACAATTGTGCCCCACTTCTTGATTCTTCAGCATTAATTTCATTTTTTTTATCTTTAGGTTTGAAGCCTGAAATGTGGGTAAAGGTTGACAAATTCAAGGGGGCCGAATACTTTCGCAAGGCACTGTACAGCTCGGCAGTTTTCTTGATGTACGGCTCGGCCTTCTGCTTGGTGATGTACGGCTCGGCCTTGTGCTTGATGTACGGCACACATGGTGCTTGGTGATGTACGGCACACATGGTGCTTGGTGATGTACGGCACACATGGTGCTTGGTGATGAACGGCTCGCGAGGAGGGGTGGCACGGGCTGTAGTGCAGAGGTACAGTCATCCTCAGACCTTGGTTCTTGAACGGGCCTAAAGATTCTTCTGTCTCATAAGACACCATTACAGATTATGCTCCTGAGGCTCATCTTACGCCTCTGCCCCTTTGTGTCCAGTTCAGGTTGTCCTGCTGCCTTTATAAAGGGCAGGCTCAGTCTCTCCAATGTTTCCTTTATTTTTATGACAGATCCTTTAATTTGCTCCCTAGGAACACATTACACCTGGTTACAGTATCTACCAGTAGTCTGATACTATGGACATTTTGATACCCAATCAGATTTTAGTTCTCATATTTCATAAGCAATTTGGCAAATGAAAGCAGACACGTGATTGGTTGCCATGGTCTCTCCCTTGCATCCGTTATGTGATAACTGTAGTATTAATTGTCACCTCTTTTTTGCAGAAGGATACCCAGCGTGGTTCCTTGAATGTTCTACGTGTGGAAAAAGCCTGGATCTACTACCCCTACACGGTGACCGGTATCTCCAACAACACACGACGTTGGGAACCAATCAGAGCTTGGCTTTCATTTCTAATCCTGGATAGAAAACATGAAACGTGATTTCTGATTGGCTGCTATGGATCTGATGGCCGCTGTTCTCTCTGATACCATCCAGATGTTGCTGGTGGCCATTTTATGTGTAAAAAAAAAAATAACATACTAATTTAAAAATTGTGGTTACCCATAGCAACCAACTGACAAGCAATTGCCATGGGCAACACATGAGCCTCACAAGTGTTTCTTCTTTTTTTTTTTTTATATATATATATATATCTATATATATAATTGCCTTATTCTGTCTGTCTGTCTGTCTGTCTGTCTGTCTGTCTGTCTGTCATGCTCCGAAATTGTGTCCTTACGGTGACACAAAGCTGATTGGCCGCTGGGCTCGCCATGGCCCCGCCCCCCCACACGGATTGGCCTCTCGCCCCGGCTCTCTGCAGGCCCCGCCCCCCTCACGCAATCCACGCTCGCTCTTGCCCAACTGACACGGGGCTCCGATTCCCAGGTGAGTACACACACACACATCAGATCACACACACCTCACACATCACATCCACACATCACAACATGCTGGGATATCGCTTGCTTCTACACCGGCTCCGTCAGGATCCCAGCAGCGCCACACATAACCTTGCGATGCTAGGATCTTCACGGAGGCCGTGAACGCTGGTAACCATTATACACATCGGGTAACTAAGGTCCCTTAGTTACCCGATGTGTATCATAGTTACCAGTGTACAGCGGCTCACACTCACTCTCACACACACATCACACACACATCACATCGCATCCACACATCAAGGTCCTGCAGCGCCGGAAAATACAGACACATAACAGCACACACACATAACAGCACACACATAACAACACACACATACACACACACAAATCAGATCACACACACCTCACACATCACATCGCATCCACATACTCACAACATCCTGGGATATCGCTTGCTTCTCGGCCTCGATACTGTGCTGTTGTGATCTTCCAGGACCTGCCGGAGGATCACATGGCCAGAAGCATGTGATATCCCCGGATGTTGTGAGTATAAGCGCGTATGTGCGATATCGTCAGTGTCTGTGTGTGTGAGTGTATGCGATCGGGTGTGTGTGAGTGTATGCGATCGGGTGTGTGTGTGTGGATGCGATCGGGTGTGTGTGAGTGGATGCGATCGGGTGTGTGAGTGTCGGCAGAGGAGCACGGCGTGCTGGAGGAGGCTGGGATCAGAGACGCTGATCATGGGGAAGGCTGGGAGGAGAGAGGCTGATGGTGGGGGAGGCTGGGAGGGGGAGGCTGGGACGAGGGAGGCTGATGCTGGTGGAGGCTGATGCTTGGGGAGGCTGGGAGCGGAAGGCTGATGCTGAGGGAGGCTGGGAGAGGGAGGCTGGGAGGAAGGAGGCTGGGAGGAGAGAGGCTGATCCTGGGGAAGGCTGGGAAGGGGAGGCTGATGCTGGGGGAGGCTGGAAGGAGAGAGGCTGGAAGGAGAGAGGCTGATGCATGGGGAGGCTGATGCTGGGGGAGGCTGGAAGGAGAGAGGCTAATGCTGGTGGAGGCTGATGCTTGGGGAGGCTGATGCTGGGGGAGACTGGGAGAGGAAGGCTGATGCTGAGGGAGGCTGGGAGGAAGGAGGCTGGGAGGAGAGAGGCTGATCCTGGGGAAGACTGGGAACGGGAGGCTGATGCTGAGGGAGGCTGGAAGGAGAGAGGCTGATGCTGGGGGAGGCTGGAAGGAGAGAGGCTGATGCTGGTGGAGGCTGATGCTTGGGGAGGCTGATGCTGGGGGAGACTGGGAGCGGAAGGCTGATGCTGACGCAGGCTAGGAGAGGGAGGCTGGGACGAAGGAGGCTGGGAGGAGAGAGGCTGATCCTGGGGAAGGCTGGGAAGGGGAGGCTGATGCTGGGGGAGGCTGGAAGGAGAGAGGCTGATGCTGGTGGAGGCTGATGTATGGGGAGGCTGATGCTGGGGGAGACTAGGAGCAGAAGGCTGATGCTGAGGGAGGCTGGGAGGAAGGAGGCTGGGAGGAGAGAGGCTGATCCTGGGGAAGGCTGGGAAGGGGAGGCTGATGCTGAGGGAAGCTGGAAGGAGAGAGGCTGATGCTGGGGGAGGCTGGAAGGAGAGAGGCTGAGGCTGGGAAGAGAGAGGCTGATGCTGGGGAAGGCTGATGCTGAGGGAGGCTGGGAGGGGAAAGCTGATGCTGGGGAAGGCTGGGAGGACGGAGGCTGGGAGGAGAGAGGCTGATCCTGGGGAAGGCTGGGAGAGGGAGGCTGATGCTGGAGGAGGCTGGAAGGAGAGAGGCTGATGCTGGCGGAGGCTGATGCTGGGGAGGCTGGGAGAGGGAGGCTGATGCTGAGGGAGGCTGGGAGGAGGGAGGCTGGGAGAGGTAGGCTGAGAGAAGAGAGGCTGATGCACACACACACACACACACACACACACACACACACACACACACACACACACACACACACACACACACGCGCGCGCACTGCACAACACACCACACACACACACACACACACTGGGAACCACAAACAACTGCCCTACACAGACACCCACACACACAGACAACGCTGCACACACACAACACCCAACACACAAACACCGCGGCACACACAAATATACGCACATACCGCACAACACACACATTGCTCAAAACATACCTCCCCCCAAAACACACCACACACACACAAACCGCGCAACACACACACAACGCTACAGACACACAGCGCTCCACAAACAACGCAACACACGCAACACACATACAACACCGCTCTCACCCCCCGTCACACCCAGACAACACCCAGAACATGTACAGCGCCTACACAAACACTTGGTAACTACAGACAACAACATCTATATATATATATATATATATATATATATATATATATATAACAAAAATCATACATGAACTACACAATACGTAAATTCTAGAATACCCGATGCGTAGAATCGGGCCACCTTCTAGTATATATATATATATATATATATCTAATATATAAAGCTGTGTGTGTCCGGGATTGGCATCTGCACCGTCGCAGCTACAGCCACAAAATTTTGCACACTCACACTTCTGGACCCCGAGAGCGCTGCCACGCCCTTATATGGAATGTTGGCGTGTCACAATGCAGCCAGGGAAAGAGGCAGACATATAGACAGGGTAAGAGACAGACACAAAGAGACAGACACAGGGAAACAGACAGACACGGAAAGAAAGGGAAAGAGACAGACAGGGTAAGAGACAGACAAAGACAGGTAAAGAGACAGACAAAGAGACAGACACAGGGAAAGAGAGGGAAAGAGACAGACAGGGAAAGAGAGAGAGAGACAGAGAGATATATACAGAGGGGGAGACAGACAGAGAATGGAAGAGAAACAGAGAGACAGTTACTATCCTGGGCGTTAATACATTCTATTTATACATTCTATCCCGGGAATGTTAATACATTCTATTTTAACAACAGTTATTAACCCGGGCGAAGCCGGGTAGTACAGATAGTATGTATATGTGTGTGTGTGATATTTATATATATATACAGTGCCTACAAGTAGTATTCAACCCCCTGCAGATTTAGCAGGCTTACACATTCGGAATTAACTTGGCATTGTGACATTTGGACTGTAGATCAGCCTGGAAGTGTGAAATGCACTGCAGCAAAAAAGAATGTTATTTCTTTTTTTATTTTTTAAATTGTGAAAAGTTTATTCAGAGGGTCATTTATTATTCAACCCCTCAAACCACAAGAATTCTGTTTGGTTCCCCTAAAGTATTAAGAAGTATTTCAGGCACAAAGAACAATGAGCTTCACATTTTGGATTAATTATCTCTTTTTCCAGCCTTTTCTGACTAATTAAGACCCTCCCCAAACTTGTGAACAGCACTCATACTTGGTCAACATGGGGAAGACAAAGGAGCATTCCAAGGCCATCAGAGACAAGATCGTGGAGGGTCACAAGGCTGGCAAGCGGTACAAAACCCTTTCCAAGGAGTTGGGCCTACCTGTCTCCACTGTTGGGAGCATCATCCGGAAGTGGAAGGCTTATGGAACTACTGTTAGCCTTCCACGGCCTGGACAGCCTTTGAAAGTTTCCACCCGTGCCGAGGCCAGGCTTGTCCGAAGAGTCAAGGCTAACCCAAGGACAACAAGGAAGGAGCTCCGGGAAGATCTCATGGCAGTGTGGACATTGGTTTCAGTCAATACCATAAGTAACGTACTGCACCGCAATGGTCTCCGTTCCAGACGAGCCCGTAAGGTACCTTTACTTTCAAAGCGTCATGTCAAGGCTCGTCTACAGTTTGCTCATGATCACTTGGAGGACTCTGAGACAGACTGGTTCAAGGTTCTCTGGTCTGATGAGATCAAGATCGAGATCTTTGGTGCCAACCACACACGTGACGTTTGGAGACTGGATGGCACTGCATACGACCCCAAGAATACCATCCCTACAGTCAAGCATGGTGGTGGCAGCGTCATGCTGTGGGGCTGTTTCTCAGCCAAGGGGCCTGGCCATCTGGTCCGTATCCATGGGAAGATGGATAGCACGGCTTACCTGGAGATTTTGGCCAAGAACCTCCGCTCCTCCATCAAGGATCTTAAGATGGGTCGTCATTTCATCTTCCAACAAGACAACGACCCAAAGCACACAGCCAAGAAAACCAAGGCCTGGTTCAAGAGAGAAAAATCAAGGTGTTGCAGTGGCCTAGTCAGTCTCCTGACCTTAACCCAATTGAAAACTTGTGGAAGGAGCTCAAGATTAAAGTCCACATGAGACACCCAAAGAACCTAGATAACTTGGAGAAGATCTGCATGGAGGAGTGGGCCAAGATAACTCCAGAGACCTGTGCCGGCCTGATCAGGTCTTATAAAAGACGATTATTAGCTGTAATTGCAAACAAGGGTTATTCCACAAAATATTAAACCTAGGGGTTGAATAATAATTGACCCACACTTTTATGTTGAAAATTTATTAAAATTTAACTGACCAACATAACTTGTTGGTTTGTAAGATTTATGCATCTGTTAATAAATCCTGCTCTTGTTTGAAGTTTGCAGGCTCTAACTTATTTGCATCTTATCAAACCTGCTATATCTGCAGGGGGTTGAATACTACTTGTAGGCACTGTATATATTAGTACTTTATTCCTCTGTGATCAACTAACCATATTAACCCTTCGTCGTCCGGCTCGCCCACAGCGTATACGGTAAGCAGAATTATTCGTCACTCAGATACGGCGAATATTTGCGCTCCCAGCTGAAGATTTAGTAGTTGCAGCTTTGGATGTGACTGGAGGACGTTATAACGCAACGCTTTCTCTCTTTTCTCGAGTACACGTTTCTTCTGAAATTCTCCATCCACATCGAGACCAGATATTCAGACGAGTGCGGCGATAACAATAGTGTAGGTTGCGTCCTGACCCCCCCCCCCCCACGATGCCCCTCAAATGGATCCGGGAATCCTCTTCATGGGTTTTTTGTATCTCTTTAGTGTGGAGGCGGCAGACTAGGCCCCTGAGATGACGCACCTGGACATCGCTTATGATGAGATCCTGGAGCGACCCTGCAAGAGCACCGAGTTGATTGCTGGAAGTAAGGAAAATTATTGAATGTTCTCAGTGAGAGGAACAAAATTATAATCTTGTGATACCTTTTAATGGCTAACTAAAATAAAATGAAGTGATGTTGCAAAGCAAGCTTTCGAGACATCTCAGGTCCCTTCATCAGGCATGGTATGGCAAAAATATCTGAAGAAACACAAATATATGCACAAACAGAACAGAAGGATGGCATAATAAAAGACATTTAAAGAAACACTGAGCTTAGAAAGTGAATCCTTAATTAGCTTTGATTAGTGGTGTGAGAGTTTTATTGTCCCAATATCCATGTAGGATCAGAGGTCTGGTGAGTCTCTGGAATAGACTCCTCAGATTTTGTAATGGGCCATAAATCCTTCTGACAGGTTGAGTCCTGTGTCCACAGAGTTCAACATTTTAATGAATTTGTATTCCCAGACCCTGCGATGGCTCTGTGATCTGAAGTTGCCTTTTAATATGACAACTTTCATATGGTTTATGTTGTGTCCTGAAGCACAGAAATGTTTGGCCACAGGTAAATGGATTTTTTTTGTCTGTAATTGTGTGGCGATGAGATCTCATCCTTGCTCTGTCTGTCCTGTTTCTCCAACATAGAGACCCCCAATAGGACATATAGTGCACAGGATTAAGTACACCACATTGGAAGAGGAGCATGTGAATGTCCCAGGAATTTTGTAGTTCTTCTGTGTGTTAAGGATCTGTATCCAGTCTTTGGTCTCTACATGAATGCAGGTTTTGCAGCTCTTTACATTGCAAGGATAAGTTCCTCTTGGTGTGTCTGAGGGCATAGAACTTCGGATCATGATGCTCCTTAAATTTGGAGGTTGCCTGTACCACAGCAATGGAGGATCTTTGAATATTATTTTTAACCGGTTATCCATGTGTAGAATGTGGTAAAGTTTCTTGGCCGTTCTTCTCAGTACCTCAAGCTGTGGGTTGTAGGTCACCACCAGAGGTACTCGACTATTTTCCTCTTTTTGTTTGTATTGAAGCAGTTCACTTCTAGGGGTCCTTGTTGCTCTAATGATCTGATCATCTATGGAGGTGGGGTGGTAGCCTTGGTTTAGAAATGTCTTTTTAAGATGGGTTAAGTGTTCATCCCTGTCTGCAGGGCTGGAACAGATACGATTATATCTGAGGGCCTGGCCGTAGACGAAAATGAGATCTCACCGCCACACAATTACAGACAAAAAAATCCATTTACCTGTGGCCAAACATTTCTGTGCTTCAGGACACAACATAAACCATATGAAAGTTGTCATATTAAAAGGCAACTTCAGATCACAGAGGCATCGCAGGGTCTGGGAATACAAATTCATTAAAATGTTGAACTCTGTGGACACAGGACTCAACATCTGGACTCTGGACAGCATACTGTATCTTGCTGCACGTTGTGCAATATGGTAGGTGACACATTTACACAAGCATCTGTGATACGTCGTCGTAGGTCCTGCAATGTTGGTGGAGGGGTCGCATACACATGTTTGATGTGACCTCACAGAGAGAAGTTCAATGGGGTCAGGTCAGGTGAGCGTGGAGGCCACTCCACGCAGCCACCGTACCCAATGACTTGTAGGAAGGTCTCCATGAGGTATCCTTTCATATCCGCAGCCTTGAGAGTTTTATACGTTCTAATCATAGCATTTCTGTATGCAAGATGTTGATTCGTATTGAATTGATGATTCCCTTCCACTTTGTAATTCACTTTTTTTCTCTATCTCGTTCCGTTTTCGCAATAAAAATGCTAACTCCAATGTTTTCCATCAGGTGGCGCTATAGGTGGTTTCACTGGGTAGCTACTTTACTATACCTAGACACCACTTCTATGCCTATAGCTGACGCCGTTTTGAAGTTATAGGCGGTGGACAGAATATGGGTTGACACACTGAATACAGCATTCTAACATGCTGTATATAAGAACCCAGGCAGCTGTGGAGAACATAAAAATTACTTTATATACTTTATAATACTCACTTAACGGCCGGTGCGGAGGAGATGGGTCATATGGGGGTCTGTTGCCGGCGCCTCCTGTTTCGTCCATCTTTGTCCTCTTTCTTTTGAAGCTTGGAGTGCATGACACGTCCTACGTCATACACACTCGCCGGCATTGAGGTTCTGCACAGGTGCACTTTGATCTGCCCTGAGCGGGGCAGATCAAAGTAATGTAGTGCGCCTGCGCGGGACCGGCGAGTGTGTATGACGTAGGACGCATCATGCACACAGGCTTCAGAAGAAGGAGGACGAAGATAGCGAAAGAGGAGGAGGCACCACCACCGGTGAACGGAGACGCCCATATGACCCAACTCCACCGCAGAGACCGTTTAGGTAAGTATTATAAAGTCATTTTTACGTTATCCACAGCGGCCTGGGTTCTTATATACAGCATGTTACAATGCTGTATATAAGAGCCCAGTAGTGGTGGCCGCAGCTTATAGGCCCCAAATCTGCTGAAAGGTTCCCTTTAAACTCTAGAATCATTACACATGGCAATGGGCTCTAGGTTACAGGCTCCGATTTCTCATTGCCTTTGTGCCTGTTTTTTTGTCTACCTTTTGTGTGTTTTGTGCATTTTCTGTTGGCATCTAATTCATTTTTCTATTTGTGCCTTTTATTGAAGTTTGTCTTTATCCTTGCTCGTTTGATTGTTTTGTTCTTTTCTGCTTTGTGGGCAGAGTCTAGCAAATAGAAATGTTTGAGACTGATTAATTTAAAGCACCACTCTAGCATTTTTTTTTTTATTTCACTCCTCGACTGGTGTTTTAAATCTATGTCCCCTGCCCTACTCTTTTCTCACCTTCTGGCCTTTTAAATCTGTTATCAGCGCTGCTCCCGTCGGTTTTCTGCAGTTTTTGACCTGCCGGCTGCTCTAGTGTTTCTATGAGAGCCTCATTCTGGCTCTATAGACTTGCATCTAGAACTTGTGGTGTAACGTCTGGTGACTACAACTTCTGACTGGCCGGAAGTCAGATGGCGGAGACCAAAGTGATACCAAAATAAAGGGGAAAACCCCGGAGGGGGAGTATAAGAGTAGTGGCCGAGACCTTGGGTTAAGGGGAACCTGTTAGGTCCCCTGTGCACCCAGAACCACGAGTAGTTCTGTGCACATATCTAGAATTCCTGCCTAACAGTCCGTTCATGTAGTAGTACACATAAACAGATTTTTAGAAAAAGTATTTCTAAAGACTGTTTATGAGATGCTAATTAGGGCTGTAACTAGTCACAGAGGTGTTGGCTCCCCAACTAATTGGCCCAATAAGTATGTCATCACGCCCATGTGAGTGTGATAATGTAGCACCCACCGAGCAAGGGGTTAAATTACTCGTCACTGGGCCAGTGATCTCGGCTGAGAGGGATGTCACGGGGTGTCCCTTTAGCCCGGTTTCGTGGCCCCGAAATGTACAATAAAGAAGGTTGGGGGAGGGGGGAGATGATGGTGGAGGTTGATTTTGTGATGCCACCTACGGTATGCGGCCAAGGAATAGCCGCTGCTGCTGTCACTGTCCTCCAGGGCTGGTGGTTGTAGCAGCTAAGATGTTTCTGCTCCCCACAGGTGGAGCGGGCCCCAGGGAGCATGATGAGGGGAGTAGTTATGTGGGCGTTAGAGCGAGGGGTGACGGCGCCGCAAAGACAGGCGGACACAGTCTATGCGGGTTCAAGGTTTCATTTATAATAATAATAAGTTTCTATAGCGCCAACCTATTCCGCAGCGCTTTACAATTAAGAGGGGACATGTACAGACAATATGAGACAATACAAAATAACAAAATTAAGATACCAGGAGGAGTGAGGGCCCTGCTTGTAAGCTTACAGTCTATGAGGAAATAGGGGAGGCACAAAAGGTGAATGGGGGGGAGAAAAGCTTGTTATATATGGCCCAGCCATCGATTTAATATGGGGTTCAAAAGCAGCTGCATGAACCAGTCGGTGAGAATTTATACAGGTACAGGGGACAAGAACTGGAAGTAAATTTTTTTTTGAAGGGCAGAAAGGGACTAGATTCGATCAGGGCAGTGAGGTGATAGGCCAGTCTAAAGAAATGCGTTTTTAGGGCCCGCTTAAAGGTGTGGATGTTGGGAATTAATCGGATTACTCTTGGTAGTGTGTTCCAGAGCATAGGCGCAGCTCGTGAGAAATCTTGAAGACGGGAGTGGGAGGTTCAAATTGTTGAGGATGTCAGTTTTAAGTCATTAGCAGAGCGGAGGGCACGGGTGGGTTGATAGACAGAGATGAGGGAGGAGATGTAGGGTGGTGCAGAACTGTGGAGAGCTTTGTAAGTGAGAGTGATAAGTTTATATTGGATTCTGTAACAGGCAACCAGTGCAATGACTGGCAAAGAGCAGAGGCATCAGTGAAGCGGTTTACTCACAGTCCTGGTTTACCCGGGAGATGCCAGTCTCCGTCGTGATGGGCAACAGTCGATCTCGGATCCGTTGGAGGTCAGAACCGGTACAGTGGATGGTGGGCCCTTCTTACTTGCACTTGGTGTTGGATCCCCGTGGCCTGAAGCTTCTTGGGGACCCCGGTTCTTGAAAAGTGTTTACTCCCATCCCGTATGCAGGTGCCGCGGATCCGTTATGGGGCCTGCCTTGGAACACGACCCCGGACCCTGTGTAGCACTGTGCTCTGAGAACTGTGGGGGCCAGAGGGACATGCAATCCCCTGGCCTGCAGATTTTGATGGACAACCTGAAGTATGATCCACCCTATGATTCTGCACCCTTCTCAGAGCCGGTCCCGAGGGAGTAATCAAGCTCTCCCCTCGGTGACCGTATTGACTCCTGCGTCCCACCAGAGCCACAGGTAAATCCCGACTGCTCTTTTCCTCTCCTGGTGGAGAACTCTCTGATTGTTATGTTGCTCCTGACTCCCCCTGGTAGCTGTCCCTCCCCCGGTTCTCTGTCGCTAGTGGGTGGCTTCCCCCCATGTTTAGTGACTGCCTTAAGACCCTACCCTACCCCGTCCCCAGTGGAGAGGCCAACCTGGTTGTGTGGATGATTTGGTGTGTGGTGGAACCAGTACCAACCTCCTCTAGATCCAGGGTGAGTACTGCACCTTAATGAGGTGCAGTACCCTGTGGCAACTGAAGCCTCAGGGGTGTCACATTAACATGATTTACAACAGCCAGCATCATCGGCAGCCTGATACAAAGCTGTGCATGCATATGGCTTTGTACCTCAGAGCATTGAGCTTTTGTGACGCCAGGTGTATGAGTCCCGGCTTCAGAGAGACTCACTGCGCATGATGGGAAGTTGTCCGTTGTCCGTACTATGCTTCTCGGAAGCCGGGACATATACACCCGGCATCAGAGTAGTGCACATGACTGGAAGTGCGGACAACTTCCGATCATGCGCAGTGAGTCTCTCTGAAGCCAAGACACACACACTTCGGCATCACAAAAGCTCAATGCTGAGCGGTACAAAGCCGTGTGCACTCGCTGAGGGAAGGGAAATAACAAAAACAGACATTAACGCATTACTCAAATCCTGAAGGCTGTGTAGGTCAATAATACAAATTGTAACTATAAATGCATACAGTCGCACACTGAAAAAGCCAAAAATGTACAAGGGAAAATATGGCACTGCATTACTGCAAAAGAGAGATTTAGTTTATGTATTGGCCAATGCATGTAAGCCCGGAGACCAACGGCAAGGTATATCTCTGTAATCCGTGAACCTAACTTAAAATGCCACTATCTAGGTAAAAACCATCCTTATCTGGGCAAAATGCCACTATTTGGACTACAAACCTCCATGTATGGGCAGCTAGGCTCCTGCTATAATGAGACCTGGCTGTGTTCATAACCATTAAAGTCCAAATAGTGGCATTTTGCCCAGATAAGGATGGTTTTTACCTAGATAGTGGCATTTTAAGTTAGGTTCCCGGATTACAGAGATATACCTTGCCGTTGGTCTCCGGTCTTACATGCATTGGCCAATACATAAACTAAATATCTCTCTTTTGCAGTAATGCAGTGCCATATTTTCCCTTGTACATTTTTGGCTTTTTCAGTGTGCGACTGTATGCATTTATAGTTACTATGTTTTTTCAGTTAGCACCTGTTCACATTTGTTGGATGTGCGGGTCAGTTTTTTTATATTTCTAATACAAATTGAACATTAAAGAGCAGGATATGAAAATACAGAGCCGTAATTGTCCATGCTGAGTGTAGCAATCCAGTCATAAAAGTTAACCAAGAAGGAAGAAGAAGAATAAAGAGAAAAGCAAAAAAAATAGAAAAGCAGAAGAAGAAAAGAGGATAGGGTAAGGGAAGGGAGGGAACACAATAGAGATAGGTGTTCAAAAGGTGTGACCCAAAGAGTGCAGGTCAGATCTCCCCGATAAACGCCAGCTAGCCATTCAACAAATTAAAATCCATCCACTAAAACCAGGTTTGTAGGTTCATAGAAGAGAGTTCCTCCATTAACATCACCTCATTTATTTTAGTAAACCAGAGGGAGACTGCCACAGCGGTATCTTTCCTTCAGAGCAGAGGGATGCACGCTCTTGTAGTCACAATTAAATGTCTTAATATCGAATACCTGTATACTTTTAGAGGGATGTCACATTCATAGATAAGGACGAGAGCTGGGTTCAGGTCTGAAATGAGATTTGTGAGTTCACGAATCACTTGCTGCTCTTTCCCCCAAAAAAGAAAAAGAAACCTGCAGGACCAAAAAATGTGTAACATATCACCCTCCTCCTCCCCACATCTCCAACATAAGGGACACAGGGGACTAGCTTTTGGAAAGATTGAGTGTAGGCGAGTGGGGACCCTATATCACTGAGAGAGTATTTTCTACCTGGCCTCATGTAACCGGGAACATATAGGTAATTTATGCATTAAGGTGAAGATACGTCTCCACTGATTCTTGGTCAGAGCGAGCCCAAATCTCCTTCCAATTGGGTTTGAAAATTGGTGTTAGGTTGGTCTCGATTAGCAAGTATTATTGTAAGAATAAAGTGTGTCTTAATGGGCCCATGTCCAAACACGGAATCTCAAAAGGTGTCTTCTTGTTATTATAATAAAGTCTAAAAGGGAGTGAATGGAAACAGTGGGAAAGCTGACCAACTCTCCAGGTTCTCAGGGAAAAGGGAGTAGAAAGGCCAAGAAGGTATTTCTTTAAAGGCCAAATAAATCCAGCCACAAAAGAAGACACCTTCTGTTTAGCCAGGCACAAAATACTTTGTTCTCTAACCCCTAGGAGAAAAGTGGATTACCCAAAATAGGGACACAGAGTAAGATAGTGGTAAAATATGAGAATGGATCGTGGGATGAGTACAGCAGCCCCAATTATAGCATTAGTTTTAAGGGCTTTCACCAAGGACACGTTCCAGCCAAAGAGTAGGCTCGCTACTTTCTTTGCTCCATCCTAACTCAGGCTTTCACTCTACCATTCCTACACCAATCTAGGATTCTAGAAAGGTGGGGGGGCTATATATTAAGATCTGAAGTCGGGCAACGCTATCACTCCTGATATTTTAGAATAATAGAATATGGTTCTGCTCATACAGTACTGGGCTTACCAGACCATATGAACATGGTTTCAATGGAAACAAGACACCTGAAGAAGGACAAGGGAACCCTAATCAGAAGAGCTTGAAAGACATACAGAATCCGAAGAAGGATGTTAATTTTAAAGATTGTGCTTCTACCACACATGTAAAAGCAATCCTTGTCCATCTTGAGTCTTCGTGTACCAATTGGAGAAGTTTGGGGAAATAAAGAGATTATGTCAGGCTTATGTCTCTTGGTAATAGTATCTCTAAATATTTAATAGCTAAATTGCGACATTTAAATTCTTTAGTTTTACTTCACTATCTTTATAGGAGACAGAGCATATTCCAGAAGAAATCGTCACTACTATGGTGCGGGAAGAACCTGTCTCAGAAAAAGGCAGCACAAATATAGACGAGGAAGAGGAAACCCTCTGCTGCGCCTGGCCCCGCATTCCTGCAAGAAGGATGAGAAGAGCAAGGGCCAGGATCTCCTCCTTTTATAAACACTCTGTTCAGGTAAGTATAGGTAAGAAAAGGTAAGTATACATAAAGGATAAGTACAGAAAAGAAGCACAAGTATAAGTAAGAAAGGATACGTATAGGTAAGAAAAGAGAAATCTAGATGAGTATAGGTGTAAAAAAAAAATAAATAAATTTAGGAAAGTATAGGTAAGAAAAGATATCTCCCTATCCCTATAATCTCCCTATCCTGGATTTTATCTGGTAGTAATGTCCCTCATTCTAATCTTGTAGTAATATCGCCCATCTTGGTCACCATCTTGTAGCAATATTCCCCATCTTGATCCCCATTTAGTAATAATTTCCCCCATCTTGGTCACCAACTTGTAGCAATGTTCCCCATCCTGGTCCCCATCTTAAAGTAATGTCCACAGCTTTTAGAAATGTTCCCATCCTGTAGTAATGTCCTCATCCTGGGCCCCATCTTCTAGTAATGAACCCCATCCTAGTCCCTTTTCTGTAATAATGTTCCCCATTTTGGTTCCCATCTTGTAGTAATTTTCCCATGCTGGTCACCATCCTATAGTATTGTCCTCATCCTGGTTCCCATCTTGTAGCAAATTCCCCATCCTGGACCTTATCTTGTATAAATGTTTGCCATCCTGATCCCCATCTTGTAGCAATGTTCCCCATCTTTGTTCCCATCTTGTAGCAATATCCCCATCCTGTAGTAATGGCCCCATCTTGGTCCTCATCTTGTAGAAAGTTCCACATAATAAGCCCCGTCTTTCAGGAATGTCCCCATCTTTGTCCCCATCTTGCAGTCATGTCCCCCATCCTGGTTTCCATCATGTAGTAATATCACTCATCTTGGTCTCCATCTTATACTAATTTCCCCAACCTTGTCCCCTTTTTATGGTAATGTCCCCCATACTGGTCCCCCTATTCTAGTAATGTCACTATCCTGGTCCCCATCTTATAGTAATATCCTCCATCCTAGTCCCCGTCTTGTATTAATGTCCTCATCTTGGTATACTTCCTGTAATAGTGTGCCCTATCCTAAACTGTCATCATGCTGTCCCCATCATGTAGAAATGTCCCCCATCCTGATCCCCAGGCAGTAACAATGTCCCCATCCTGTAAAAAAACATCCTGATGCCCATCTTGCATCAATGTTACCCATTCTTGTCCTCCATGTTCTAGTAATTATGCCTATACTGGTCACCATCTTGTAGTAATGTCCTCCTTCCTTGTCCATTTTCTGTAATAGTGTCCTACATCCTGGTCCTCATCATGTAGCAATGTCCCCTTGATTATTAGGATTTTTTGCACCACCCGTGTTTTCCTGGTTGTTAATATCCAGGAGATGTTTCTTATCATATTAATCTTAGGTGTTAACCCTGTTACTTTTAGAAGGTCGTTATTAAGGATATGTATTTGAAACCTTTAAATATTCTAGATACAAATATTTGTATCTTTATATTAGATATGTATAAAATGTTCCATATAACTGTGACAGGGCCTCATCCAGAGCTGACACTGCAGTGAACCAGGGATTAGCAGATCGCCAGTACTTGGGGTCAAGAAGGAATTTTCCCCCCCACACATGGGGTTGTTTTGCCTTCCTCTGGTTCACATCCATTTTATGCAGTAAATCCTATAAATTGCACTGGATGATTAAATTATACTACATTTGATAATAGATGACAATAAAAATGAATAAACTCTATTCATTGTGTCTGTGTGCTCTTCTTTATATCCTGTTCATTCTGTAGGTCTATTATAATTTTGGACTGCTGTCGTTAATGATACAAATGGCAAGGAATTAAAGAGTTAATCCAATTTTATTTTTTTTTTTGCGTGTCAGTGGGTCTCGTGATAGTAATGTTATGTCTGTCAGTCATATATTTTTACTAGACTAATGCCACTGCCCCAATATGCACCACATGATCCATCACATATTGTACATGGGACAGGACTAACATCCTGGGCTACTGGTCTTGCCTTTCAGTAGTTTTTACCCAAGTGTAGTCTCTTTCCACTAAAGTCTCTGCACAATCATGTAGAGGAGGGTCATCTTTCATAGTTATTGTACTTAACTCGCAGTAGCTCCAAACCATGCACCGTTTCAGTAGACTCTAGCCCATCACACATGGAAAGGTGCACCTGGTACAAGGAGATGTAAGGGAATGAATTATATTAGTGTAGTAAGAGATGTATCGGGTGGATATAGATAGAAAATGGAGGTATCGTGGGAGTAACAGAGCAAGGAGGTATAGTTGGAAGATAAAGATGGTGGGAACAGGATGCCACAATGTAAAGTTCTAATTGTAGTAAGCTGCACTGGCGTCTCAACCACATACCTGAAAGCAAATAAGAGGCATGTGCCCGGGATAATGGGAGCAGGAAAAACTCAACAGCAAGATAAAATGCATTTAAACATTCTTTAACACAAAAACAACTTTTCAGATTAAAAGTGTTTTAACTCAAAGAAAACCCCTTTAAACAGTAAACTGTTAAATATTTAAGGTGTGAATATCTTTTTATTAATTACCTATCTACAAGATGTCTCATAAAGGGCACTTTACACGCAGCGACATCATTAGGGATGCCGCTGCCGATTGCACCTGCCCCCGTCGTTTGTGCATCATGGGCAAATCGCAGCCCGTGGCGCACAACATCGTTAGTCCCCATCAGACATACTTACCTGCCTAGCGATGTCGCTGTGGCGGGCGAACCGCCTCCTTTTTAACGGGAGGTTCGTTCAGCGTTACAGCGGCGTCACTAAGCAGCCGCCCAATAGAAGCGGAGGGGTGGAGATGAGCGGCCGGAACATCCCGCCCACCTCCTTCCTTCCTCTTTGCCGATGTCTGCAGGTACGATGTGGTTCTTCGTTCCTGCGGTCTCACACATAGCGATATGTGCTGCCGCAGGAACGACGAACAACCTACGTCCTGCAACAGCAACAATATTTGAGATTAGAACGACGTGTCAAGGATATCAACAATGCCAGATGTGCGTCACGAATTCCATGACCCCAACGACATCTCGTTAGCGATGTCGTTGCGTGTAAAGCGGCCTTAACTGTCTGATAGATGCCCTCCAACTTCCAATATACCGTGTAGACATGTCACAAATGTCTAAAGTGGGAAAATACCTTTACTTTGGTATTATGGTATTATGGTATTACTTGGTTAGCATTATGCAGTGCACTAATACATTACGCAGTGCATTAATACGTTAATTAGTCCTCTTAAATCTGATGAGATTGGTACACTTACCATGGAAATCAAAGTCAAAATGTCTGTCTTATTCTCAAATTTAAAACAGCAATTTATGAGTCCAGCGAGATCTAGACTTATAAACTCATTTTCAAAATTTCAAAACATTCAGAGATAGAGATATATATATAATATATATTAGAGACATGGCCTTTCCTGCACCTTTCTTACAAGGATTCTCAAAGTATAAGATATACAGTGGCACAGTAAAGTTTGGGCACATTAACTGTTAATGTGAACAGTCAGGCAAGTTGAAGATGAAATGATCTCTAAAAGGCAAAAAAGTTAAAGATGACACATTTCCTATGTATTTTAGGCAAAAGAAAAAAATTTATTTTCATCTTTCACATTTAGCAGCCCATTTGTGGGTCGTCTTACATGCACTACTCTTTTAAGGGAACATTTCACTGTAGAGGGAAGAATGGATTCAATGAAATTTCAACTAATTTTTGAAGCAAACATAACGCCATCAGTAAAAAAACTGAAAAAAAATGGATAATTCTCCTAAACACATGTCAAAATCCACAATAGATTACCTCAAAAAGCTCAAGCTGAAGGTTTTACAATGGCCCTCACAGTCCTCTTATCTGAACGGCATTGAAAATCTGTGGCTAGATCTCAAAAGAGCAGTGCATGCAAGACGAGCCAGGAATATAACAGAACTGGAAGACTTTTCCAAGGAAGAATGGATGAATATACCACAAACAAGAATTGAAAGTCTCCTGGCTGGCTACAAAAAGCGGTTTACAAGCTGTGATATTTGCCAAAGGGGATGCTACTAGGTACTAACCATGAAAAAACTAGAGAGACAAATTCTATGAAAAATACCCTGAATAATAATGAATAAAATGCAAGTGCTTAACCCCTTCACGACCTTGGACGGATCTATCCGTCCAGGATCGTGTCCCGTTAAGCCCCGCCCCCTGCCGCGGGCAGGCGGCATGGATCGGCACACATATCAGCTGTTTTCAACAGCTGACATGTGTGCCTGCTCGCCGCGGGTGGAATCGCTTCCACCCGCGGCCATTAACCCCTTAAATCTTGCTGCCAAAGTCTGGCAGCAAGATTTATATGCGCGCGGCCATGTTTCTTACTTACCGCCGCCCCCACCGGAAGTCACGTGTGTTATCACGTGACTATCGGTGGTTGCCATCGTAGCACAGGGTCATGTGATGACGCCTGCTGCTATGATCTTTCACTTTCGTTTTCCCTCGGCCGAGAGCAGAGGGAAAAACAAAGTGAGTGAATCTGCTGTTTACAGCTGTATTGCTGTGATCAGCAGATAGACAATAGCGATCGGATTGCTGATCGCTATAGCCCCCTAGGGGGACTAGTAAAAAAAAAAGTAAAATAATAAGTTTTAAAAAAAAAAAAAACCTAAAAGTTCAAATCTCACCCCCCTTTCCCCCCATTGAAAATTAAAGGGTTAAAAAATAAATAAATATACACATATTTGGTATCGCCGCGTTCAGAAATGCCCGATCTATCAAAATATAAAATCTATTAATCTGATTGGTAAACGGCGTAGTGACAAAAAAATTCCAAACGCTAAAATTACGTTTTTTGGTAGCCGCAAGTTTTACGCAAAATGCAATAACAGGCGATCAAAACGTAGCATCTGCGCAAAAATGGTACCATTATAAACGTCAGCTCGAGACGAAAAAAATAAGCCATCACTGAGCCATATATCCCAAAAAATAAGAACGCTACGTGTTTCGGAAAATGGCGCAAGACGTGCGCCACTTTTATTGGACAAACTTGTGAATTTTTTTAACCCCTTAGATACAAGTAAACCTATACATGTTTGGTGTCTACAAACTCGCACCGACCTGAGGCATCACATAGATACATCAGTTTTATCATATAGTGAACACGGTGAATAAAACATCCCAAAAACTATTGTGCGATCACACTTTTTTTGCAGTTTTTCCACACTTGGAATTTTTTGGCGGTTTTCCAGTACAATATATGGTAAGACCTATGGTTTCATTTAAAAGTACAACTCGTCCCGCAAAAAACAAGCCCTCATATGGCAAGATTGACGGAATAATAAAAAAGTTACGGCTCTCGGAAGAAAAGGAGCAAAAAACAAAAACGCAAAAACGGAAAGTGCCCGGGGGCTGAAGGGGTTAATAACAGGGAACTTAGTATATACCGTACATTTTTGCAAAAACGTAAGAAGCCGTCCCACCTCGTCAAGGTGTACCCATCTGGGACGGTCCCTAACCAACTAAAGTTAAAACCATTATATATACCTGACTTGTGTCTATCAAAAACTCCAATGTGAATGGTAACAAGTGGTCAGCTGGGTCCCAGATTAAATACACAGCAAAGTGGGAAGCAATTGGTTGTTCAGCCTCAGTATAAGGAGGGCTGCGCCCCCAACTTGCAATGAAGCAAGATAGCAGACAAAAACACCAAAAAACTGAGCTGTAACAAAAAAAACAGTAAACATGCAACATTACAAGCATGTAAATGGCAGCCTCTAAGGTACTAACCATGCAGGGTGCCCAAAGTGTTACATCAGCCCATTTTCCTTTTTTGATAATTTAATAATGTAAAAGATATATACTTTTTTTGTTGCCTAAAATACAAAGAAAGGTGTCATCTTTAACTTTATGCATTTTAGAGATCATTTCATCTTCAACTTGCTTAACTGTTCACAATAACAGTAATTTTGACCAGGGGTGCCCAAACCTTTGCATGCAATTGTATGTAGATTGTATCATTATTATTATTATTATTATAGCGCCATTTATTCCATGGCGATCATGATATCTGGTAACAGATCCACTTTACCTACTTTTAGTTACTCCTCTTCCAAATATAGTTATGTAAAATTTTATATCAATACTTCTCAAAAAAAGTTATGAAAACTAAACAACACCCAAAAGCATAAAATATTGTTTAATCACTTTTTATAGCTGCCAAAAAAACGAGAATCGGGAACACTTTACTTACATGGACCATTATGCATCCTACCCTATGGGTAATAACCCAACTACTGTGAGATGGAGGAATAAAACAAGGATTTACCTTACTTTACCTCACTATGGACATGTTCCTGACAGTTTTGCAGCTGCACATAGCATTTATTCTGGTGGCCAGTGGTATCTAGAGGTTCTGATCCATGGTGGGTAGAAGATATATGATGGGAACCATAGAAGAAATGTTAAACATGACATATTAATAACACACAGATCATTTGTAAAATAATTGAGAAAAAAGAATAGACAAAAATTACTCTCCTGAACATTGAAATTGGAACAATAATACAGAAAAGTTGTGGAATTATGGAAATCACAGGTTGGATAGAAACAACATTCTAAAAACACCTTGATTTATTCAGTATTGAGTATGAGTGGGGCACTCAGAAAAAAAAACAGCAAAACCTCCAAACTAGTGATGGGTGAATAGTAACTATTCGTGTTCAAATTATTCCTAACGAATCCCAAAGTCCTATTCCGGTATTCGTCATGAATAATGAACCTAATGCAAGTCAATGGGGAACCCCAGCATTTCTCTTGTGACGAATACTGGAATAGAACTCTGTAAATCGGTAAACATTATCCGAACACGAATAGTTACTATTCTCCCAACTCTATTCAATGTATACAAAGAAAAATTTAGTGGAGCAAACATTTGCCATATTAATAAAAACTCAACAGGGCGTGTTATATATAGATTATAGAACCAGAATATATAGCCAGAAGAAAGCAAAAGCTCCCTCACACAAATACCTAGCGAATAGGTGTGTGTGTGTATATATATATATATATATATATATATATATATATATATATATATACACAGGGCCGTATTTACCATTAGGCACCCGTGGTCCGGTGCCTCGGGCGGCAGGTTGCGGGGGTCGGCACCTTCTGGCAGCAAAAAAAAATAAATTATTATTTTTTTTTTTTTTACAGATACTGTCCCCCTCAGTTAGACAGTCGATTAATTCCGCTGTGTTTTCGGAGGGGGGAGGGGGGGAGAGGCGCACCTCCTTTTATTTGTGTCCGCGTCAATTAAGACGCGAATGCAAACAAACTGCGGTCTCCGAGCACAGAGAGCTGATTGACCCCAGAACTGCCGGCACCTGCACTTCCGGGGTCACAGGCGCGCGACAATCCGCTCCTTCCTCTGTGCTGCGTCCACTGCTGTGTGGACATCACATGCAGAGCTCACAGCAGGACGCCGCGATGGAAGCCGGTGTCAGAAGAGGATACTCACGTGAGCCAGGAAGATGGCGGCGGGCACTGGAGCAGGTAAGTCCTCGCAGAGATGAAGATTCATAAGGAGCGTGGGGGTGTCTCTAATGCAGACCGGGGATCTGCGCATGCGGGGGGGGGGGGGCAGAGGCTGATACTGGGGGAGGCTGGAGGCAGGCAGAGGCTGATACTGGGGGAAGGCTGGAGGGAGGCAGAGGCTGATACTAGGGGGAGGCTGGAGGGAGGCAGAGGCTGATACTGGGAGGAGGCTGGAGGGAGGCAGAGGCTGATGCTGGGGGGAGGCAGATGCTGAGACTGGGGGGAGGCTGGAGGGAGGCAGAGGCTGAGACTGGGGGAGGCTGGAGGGAGGCTGAGGCGGAGACTGGGACAGACTGAGGCTGGGGGTAGGCAGAGGCTGAGACTGAGGGAGAGAGGCTGATGCTGAGGTAAGATAGAGACCTGCTGGGAGAGAGAGGCTGATGCTGGGGGAGAGAAGCTGATGCTGGGGGAGTGAGGCTGATGCTTGGGGAGAGAGGGGCTAATGCTAGAGACAGAGGACAAGGGTTGAGGGATAGTGCAATGACAAAATCGATTGGGTGGGGGGAGTGTAAGGACTCAGAATAAGAGGGGGGCAGCATTGGGAGCTCATTATGGAGAAGGGGCAGCATGTGTGGGATCAGTATGGAGTGGAGCAATGTAGCAATGTAGGGGAGTCAATATCAAGAGTGTAGTAGTGTGTGTGGGAGGGTGACTCAGCATAAGCGTTAGTGTGGTGGTCTTAGCATGAGTGGGGCAACATGGAGGTGTCATTATGGAAAAGAGTAAGGCAGCATTAGGAGCTCATGGAAAGGGGCAGCATGCATGGGACACAATGAGGAGGGGGCAGCATGCATAGGACATTATGAGGAGGGAGCAGCATGCATGGGACACTGTGAGGAGGGGGCAGCATGCATGGGACACTGTGAGGACGGGGCAGCATGCATGGGACACTGTGAGGAGGGGGCAGCATGCATGGGACATTGTGATGAGGGGGCAGCATGCATGGGACATTGTGAGGAGGGAGCAGCATGCATGGGACATTGTGAAGAGGGAGCAGAATGCATGGGACATTGTGAGGAGGGAGCAGCATGCATGGGACATTGTGAGGAGGGGGCAGCATGCATGGGACATTGTGAGGAGGGGGCAGCATGCATGGGACACTGTGAGGAGGGGGCAGCATGCATGGGACATTGTGATGAGGGGGCAGCATGCATGGGACACAAAATACAGCCCTGTATATGTATATATATATATATCTATATCTATATATATAATTACCTTATTCTGTCTGTCTGTCTGTCTGTCTGTCATGCTCCAAAATTGTGTCCTTACAGTGACACAAAGCTGATTGGCCGCTGGGCTCGCCATGGCCCCGCCCCCCACACGGATTGGCCGCTCGCCCAGGCTGCGCCCCCACACGGATTGGCCAGCCGCTCGCCCAGGCTCCGCCCCCCCCACAGATTGGCCTCTCGCCCCGGCACCCTGCAGGCACTGGCAATTCGGCCACGCCACGCCCCGCCCCCCTCACGCAATGCACGCTAGCTCTGGCCCCGCCCCCTCCCTCCCCCCGCGCATTCCCCGAACTGACACGGCTGTCACGGAGGTGAGTACTGTACTCCCCCCCCCCCCCCCCGCGCATTCCCCGAACTGACACGCCTGTCACGGAGGTGAGTACTGTACTCCCCCCCCCCCACCCCCCCCCCCCCCCCGGCCCCCGCTCGCACGGGAGTGGTGTGGATACGTTGGTAACCATGCTCGCATGGTTACAAGCGCATCAAGGTCCTGCTGCGGCGGAAGATCCACACGCACACACATAACAGCACACACACAAACATACACACACATCAGATCACACTCACTCTCACACACACCTCACACACACCTCACACACATCTGACACACACCTCACATCGCATCCACACACTCACAGCATCCGGCGATATCGCTTGCTTCTCGGCCTCGATACTGTGCTGTTGTGACCTTCCAGGACCTGACGGAGGATCACATGGCCAGAGGCATGTGGTATCTCCGGATGTTGTGAGTGTGAGCGCGTATGTGCGATATCGTCAGTGTCTGTGTGTGTGAGTGTATGCGATCGGGTGTGTGTGAGTGGATGCGATCGGGTGTGTGTGAGTGGATGCGATCGGGTGTGTGTGAGTGGATGCGATCGGGTGTGTGAGTGTCGGCAGAGGAGCACGGCGTGCTGGAGGAGGCTGGGAGCAGAGAGGCTGATCATGGGGAAGGCTGGGAGGGGGAGGCTGATGCTGAAGGAGGCTGGGAGGGGGAGGCTGATGCTGAAGGAGGCTGGGAGGGGGAGGCTGATGCTGGGGGAGACTGGGAGGGGAAGGCTGATGCTGAAGGAGGCTGGGAGGAAGGAGGCTGGGAGGAAGGAGGCTGGGAGGAGAGAGGCTGATCCTGGGGAAGGCTGGGAAGGGGAGGCTGATGCTGAGGGAGGCTGGAAGGAGAGAGGCTTATGCTGGGGGAGGCTGAAAGGAGAGAGGCTGAGGCTGGGAGGAGAGAGGCTGATGCTGGGGAAGGCTGATGCTGAGGGAGGCTGGGAGGGGAAAGCTGATGCTGGGGAAGGCTGGGAGGACGGAGGCTGGGAGGAGAGAGGCTGATCCTGGGGAAGGCTGGGAGAGGGAGGCTGATGCTGGGGGAGGCTGGAAGGAGAGAGGCTGATGCTGGGGGAGGCTGATGCTGGGGGAGGCTGGGAGGAGAGAGGCTGATGCTGGGGGAGGCTGGAAGAAGAGAGGCTGATGCTGGGGGAGGCTGGGAGGAGAGAGGCTGATGCTGAGGAAGGCTGGGAGGAGAGAGGCTGATGCTGGGGACAGAGAAGAGAGGCTGATGCTGGGAGGAGAGAGGCTGATGCTGGGATGAGAGAGGCTGATGCTGGGAGGAGAGAGGCTGATGCTGGGGGAGGCTGGGAGGGGGAGGCTGATGCTGGGGGAGGCTGGGACGAGGGAGGCTGATGCTGGTGGAGGCTGATGCTTGGGGAGGCTGATGCTGGGTGAGGCTGGAAGGAGAGAGGCTGATGCTGGTGGAGGCTGATGCTTGGGGAGGCTGATGCTGGGGGAGACTGGGAGGGGAAGGCTGATTCTGAGGGAGGCTGGGAGGGGGAGGCTGGGAGGAAGGTGGCTGGGAGGAGAGAGGCTGATCCTGGGGAAGGCTGGGAACGGGAGGCTGATGCTGAGGGAGGCTGGAAGGACAGAGGCTGATGCTGGGGGAGGCTGGAAGGAGAGAGGCTGATGCTGGTGGAGGCTGATGCTTGGGGAGGCTGATGCTGGGGGAGACTGGGAGCGGAAGGCTGATGCTGAGGGAGGCTGGGAGGGGGAGGCTGGGAGGAGAGAGGCTGATCCTGGGGAAGGCTGGGAAGGGGAGGCTGATGCTGAGGGAGGCTGGAAGGAGAGAGGCTGATGCTGGGGGAGGCTGGAAGGAGAGAGGCTGATGCTGGGAGGAGAGAGGCTGATGCTGGGGAAGGCTGATGTTGAGGGAGGCTGGGAGGGGAAAGCTGATGCTGGGGAAGGCTGGGAGGACGGAGGCTGGGAGGAGAGAGGCTGATCCTGGGGAAAGCTGGGAGAGGGAGGCTAATGCTGGAGGAGGCTGGAAGGAGAGAGGCTGATGCTGGCGGAGGCTGATGCTGGGGGAGGCTGGAAGGAGAGAGGCTGATGCTGGTGGAGGCTGATGCTTGGGGAGGCTGGGAGAGGGAGGCTGATGCTGAGGGAGGCTGGGAGGAGGGAGGCTGGGAGAGGTAGGCTGAGAGAAGAGAGGCTGATGCTGGGGGAGGCTGATGCTGGGGGAGGCTGGGAGAGGGAGGCTGATGCTGGGGGAGGGTGGGAGGAGGGAGGCTGGGAGGAGAGAGGCTGATGCTGGGGAAGGCTGGGAGGAGAGAGGCTGATGCTGGGGACAGAGAGGAGAGGCTGATGCTGGGAGGAGAGAGGCTGATGCTAGGATGAGAGAGGCTGATGCTGGGGGCAGAGAAGCTGATGCTGGGGGCAGAGAGGCTGATGCTGGTGCAGCATGGGGGATGGAGCACGATGGGGGGGTGCGCAGCATCGGGGATGGAGCATGATGGGGGGGTGCGCAGCATCGGGGATGGAGCACGATGGGGAGTGCGGAGTATGGCGGATGGAGCACGTTTGGGAGTGCGCAGCATGGCGGATAGAGCACGTTTGGGAGTGCGCAGCATGGCGGATGGAGCACGTTTGGGAGTGCGCAGCATGGGAGATGGAGCACGATGGGGGGTGCGCAGCATAGGGGATGGAGCACGATGGGGAGTGCGCTGCATGGGGGATGGAGCACGATGGGGAGTGCGCTGCTTGGGGGATGGAGCACGTTTGGGAGTGCGCACCTCCCCCCAACACACACACACGCGCGCACTGCACAACACACCACACACCACACACACACACACACTGGGAACCACAAACAACTGCCCTACACAGACACCCACACACACAGACAACGCTGCACACACACAACACCCAACACACAAACACCGCGGCACACACAAATATACGCACATACCGCACAACACACACATTGCACAAAACATACCTCCCCCAAAACACACCACACACACACAAACCGCGCAACACACACACAACGCTATAGACACACAGCGCTCCACAAACAACGCAACACACGCAACACACATACAACACCGCTCTCACCCCCCGCCACACCCAGACAACACCCAGAACATGTACAGCCCCTACACAAACACTTGGTAACTACACACAACAACATCTATATATATATATATATATATATATATATATATATATATAACAAAAATCATACATGAACTACACAATACGTAAATTCTAGAATACCCGATGCGTAGAATCGGGCCACCTTCTAGTATATATATATAAACACGTCATATTAAACGTCATAATAAGCAGAAGAGAGCAGTGATATACAGTAAGGCTAAAGCACAATTATGTAAGATCAGCAGAAGGCAGCAGCATATGGAGAGGATCATAAATTGTACAGCTCAGTACAGGATCTCCCATTATAGTGAATACCTTAGCAGGCAGAGGTGTACAGCGTTCTCTCAGGGTGCACTGACAGCATCTACCCCATGTTCCAAATTATTATGCAAATTGGATTTAAGTGTCATGCCGATTCATTTTTTTTTTCTTAAATGAAACTCATTGATGGAATTGTGCTTCAGGGTTCTTTGGATCACTGAAATCAATCTCCGATACCTGTGATAATTAGTTTCCAGGTGAGCCCAATAAAAGGAAAACAGGATGTTCCACAATATTAAGCAGGCCACAGTTTTCAAGTAACATGGGAAAGAAAAAGGATCTCTCTGCTGCCAAAAAGCAACAAATATTGCAATGCCTTGGACAAGGGATGAAAACATTAGATATTTCATGAAAACTTAAGCGTGATCATCATACTGTGAAGAGATTTGTGGCTGATTCAGAGCACATTCGTGTTCGTGCTGATAAAGACAGAATTGGAAAGGTTTCTGCCAGGCAAGTTCATCGGATTAAGAGAGCAGCTGCTAAAAAGCCATTACAAACCAGCAAACAGATATTTGAAGCTTCTGGTGCCTCTAGAGTCCCTCAAACCTCAAGGTGTAAGATCCTTCAAAAGCTTGCTGTGGTGCATAAACCTACTATTCGGCCACCCCTAACCAGTGCTCACAAGCAGAAATGGTTGCAGTGGGCGCAGACATACATGAAGACTAATTTTCAAACAGTCTTGTTTACTGATGAGTGTCGAGCAACCGTGGATGGTCCAGATGGATGGCGTAGTGGATGGTTGGTGGATGGCCACCATGTCCCAACAAAGCTGCGACGTCAGCAAGGAGGTGGAGGAGTTTTGGGTTTGGTGTTTGGTGTTTTGGGCCAGAATCATGGGGAGAGATCTGGTAGGCCCCTTTAACGTTCCTGAAGGTGTGAAAATGACCTCTGCAAAGTATATAGAGTTTCTGACTGACAACTTTCTTCCATGGTACAAAAGCAGAAACGTACCTTCAGGAGCAAAATCATCTTCATGCATGACAATGCACCATCTCATGCCTCTGTGTCATTGGCTGTTATGAGCATAAAAGGAGATAAACTCATGGTGTGGCCACCATCTTCCCCTGACCTCAACCCTATAGAGAATCTTTTGAGTATCATCAAGCAAAAAATCTATGAGGGTGGGAGGCAGTTCACATCAAAACAGCAGCTATGAGAGGCAATTCTGACATCATGCAAAGAAATTCAATTAGAAACTCTCCAAAAACTCACAAGTTCAATGGATGCAAGAATTGTGAAGTGATATCAAAGAAGGGTTCCCATGTTAACATGTCACTTGGCCTGTTAGGATGTTTTGGATTTAAATAGCTTTTTTATTTCAGTAAATGTGACCTCCTAATGCTGCAAATTCGACAAATGAGCATTTTCAGTTCTTTAAAACATATAAAATGTTTAGAAACTCTACTGTAACTAATAATTTGGAACAGAGCATTTTGAGGTTTTTTTAATTTTGAAGATTATACTGTTATCATTGGGAGGTTTCCAATAAAATTCGATCTGTGCTCTAATGGGTGATGACTTTTATTTGACTATCATTTGCCCCGACCATTTAGGAAAATCAGAGAAAAATATAATTTGCATAATAATTTGGAACATCGTCTATAAACAGGGATTAGTCACATCATCATCAGTGTACCTGAGCTGAGACCCAGCGCCCTGCAACTCACAAGCACAAGGCCTTAGGACAATTTGCCATGCTTTGATGGAGAGCAGATTGCTTTATTTCCAGCTGAATAAAACATTAGGAGCTGGAGACTTAAAAGGGTTTTCTCAAGTTGTACATACCTTCAGGAGTGCACCGATCCCCTGACACCCAGTTATCTGGATGTCGGGGATTGTGTGCTTCTTAAGATTTACAGTTCAGTTCAGACTGGCATGGTCGTTCTGCTGGTCAAAACTGAAAGCTCTCCCAAGATGCTAGCACAGGCAGATATGCATCTGCAGCATGGGAGTAACACAGGGGGACTGAAACTGGCCAGATCCAGACAGCTTTAGAGCAGTACAAACAGGCTTTAAATCAAGGATAGAAAAACTCTGGCCTGAGGGAAGATAGATGATCTTTTCTCTGGCCCCCATGTAGATTCCCGGGGACGACAGTGCACAAGTCAGCGCCTGCATTTTGTAAGTCGCAGGCCCTTTAAATGAGCCTTATACTAAGGCGATCCCTACTGAATACTGTGGTGCATGCAATGAAGAATGACACCAAACGCTGCCCACTGGCAGGATATAATATATGGGTTAGCGCACTCTGCCTTCCAGTGACCGTCTTTGTCCCTCTGACGACAGCAGCAGCAGCCCCAGCTTCTCCAGTAATGTTTATGCCCCCAGCCTCTCCAGTCATGTATATGCCCCCCAGCCTCTCCAGTCATGTATATTCCCCAGCCTCTCCTGTGATGGATAGTGGGTGAAATAAATATTGAATAAGTCACCAATTTTAGATAAAAATAAATATATTTCTTAAAGTACTATAAACATGAATTTCTCACCAGATGTTGGTAACAACCCATCCAATCCATACAGGCAAAGAAATCAAACCATAGGTGTCCATAAATGAATAATGAAAAAAACTGATGGCTCTTACTAACAAACAGGTGTGAACAGGTGCATACAGAACATGATACACATTAACAAATAACCAGCTGCACTCTGAAATACTAAGGCATGCAAACATTGAATACCAAAATTTGGACATGCATTACTGCTAAGGAAATAAATTAAAATAAATTAAAAATTGAGACACTTTGAACATAAAAAGGCTGGTTTTATGTGAGCCCAGCAGCCAGAGTCAAGGCATATTCTTTTTGCAGGGTCCTTACCTAAAACACCTCTCTCTGGGCTGAAAAAGCCTACAATTTTATGGGCGGGCAAAATAGGAAATTAAAAATCACCTTAAGCCTGGTGTGAAAGGAGTGCTCAGTCAGAAGGTGCGACCCTATAATCTAAAATAAAAAAAAACTGATGGCCCTTCCTAACAGACAAGTGTGAACAGGTGCAAACCTAAGAAATAAACTAACAAACAACTGCACTCTGAAAAGCTAAGGCATGCAGACAGTGAATACAGGAAATTAGAAATGCATTACTGCTAAAGGGATCAATTAAAAAATTGAGACTCTTAGATGCATAATGAACATAAAACATAATTTAGCGACTTCCGGGAGGCGGAGCTACGAGGTAGCTGCTTTTATCATGAGCTCCTGCAGCAGCCTAGGCCAAAAACGTTATCCAGGCCCATCCTAACATCTAAAGGCTGCAGGGATAAGGCCAGGACAAGGGGCGCACATCAGGCCCGGCTCTCCTGATACTCCGGAGGTGAAAGGTGTATGCTGCACCACAAAGAAAGGAGTGCTCGGACACAAAGCACCAGGCTGCAGGCTGTGGGCTGTGCTGCACAGAGGAACGCTGCCCATCCTCCCTGCTCCCCCTGCAGCTGTGCCACTGCAAACGGAAAGCACCCGGGACCTGGTAAGAGAGGGGTTAAATATCGGGCACTAACATCCAGAAGGAGACAGGGAAGGGGACTGAAGTGCTTCCAGCGGCAGCCATAGTTTTCAGTGAACTCTCACACACTCCCCTCTCTGCCACAGAAGAAATAGTGAAACACCGAGCAGCAGCAAGCTGAGCAAACAGGACTGCACGCTGTGTTTACCTGTCACACAGAGCTCCTGGACAGGCCCACCGTCTGAGATACTGTGAGTGAGGAGGGAGCTGAGAGCCCCTGGAGACATTCGGCTGTGAGAGCAGGTCAGGAGATAAACAGGGCTGAGGAGGGGGCAGATATATTCCTGCAGGTCTCATCTTACATGGCTGCTGCACAAGGCCTGTAATCTGCAACAGTAAACAGAGGTAGATAAGCCTGAAGTGCATCACAGCTCAACTTGATTAACCCCTACTCCACCACTTCACCAGCACTGACAGTATAGAAGAGGGTGAAAAACAAAAAGAAGTGGGATCAGTCGTCTGGCCTGCCTCCTGCCCTTCTGACTGGTCTTTTTCAAGTAACATCTATACACTCTCATACACAGCGTGGAAATAATTGTGAAACAGCCAAGTTTACCACACAGATGTAATTAAGCTTATGTTATTGTGACGTCACCACAGTCTCTAAAGAAGCTCCATATTTACAGTTCTTACTATGTATAAATTTGTGGGTAAGAGCAATGCCACACAACCAAGTAAAGGAATTAGACCGCAAAGACGAAACCAAAATGCACCCCCATCACCAGGGGCTTCCCCTGAGGCAACTACAGACCCACCCCAGGCCACTGCTAAGGCCATCACGGATCTCTTGATGCCGGTGATTGATGGGCGGCTGGCAGCCTTCCAGTATTCATTAGACGTTATAGTCACCCAAGTTAATGCCCAGGGTTCAAGGCTAACAGATGTGGAGCAGAGGGTCTCTGACATGGAGGACTCTGTAAAGGAAATTTCAGAGATGCTGGAGAGCAGGAATAAGGACATTGCTGTATTGCTGGACAAGGTAGATGATCTGGAGAACAGGTCCAGACGCAATAATTTAAGGTTGGTGGGCGTCCCTGAATCGATTCGGCAAGCTGATCTACTGAAACTCACTTCAGAATGGCTACCAGGAGCTTTGAAATTGGATCTAAAGTCGGGGACAATTGCTATTGAAAGGGCACACAGAGTGGGCCCACCTCGAAATGATGGAGAGGTCAGACCCAGACAAGTAATTTTTAAGGTCCTGGACTTCCAAGACAAGATCAGATTGCTGACAGCATTTAGAAAAAATCGCTCACTTACCTACAATAACTCTAAACTGCTTTTGTTCCAAGATTACTCAGCAGCCTTGACAACAAGACGCAAAGCCTTCAATCCAGTATGCAAACTATTGGCGGAAAAAAATATTCGCTTCAGTCTACTGTATCCTGCTGTTCTACGCTTCACTACAGGGGGAAAGAATTGGACTTTTGAAGATCCTAAGTTGGCTTTAAATTACCTTCTTCAGGAATATGGAGCTTCGCCAGCAGTCAACACAGACACTTAAATCGGAGACGTCACTGTGCTACAGTTCTGATGTTCATTCTGTTTTTCCTTTTTTTTTTTCAGTGTCAGGACTGCCAGAGAGGCAGGTGACATTGCCATTAGATTAAGGTTTTTGTTTAGATGGGAAGGGGTTAGGGGGCTCTGCGTGCGTACCTTTAGTTTAGCTCTCATATGGGTTGTCGCGTTTACTCGCTGGGATGGACGAGGGAACCCAAATAGGTTGTTTATAATTTTACAATTAATTCCTCCTTCTGGAATAGGTTAAATGACTAACACAGAGAGCACAAATGTGTCCACGATTAAATCGCTGTATTGGTGCTCCTGGAATGTTAACGGGTTAAACTCTCTTATAAAGAGGAAAAAAGTTTTAAATTATCTACATCGTTTAAATTGCCATATTGTCTTCTTACAGGAAACACACTGGATGAAGGGCAATCACCCATTTCTTCACAGCAGAAAATATGCCGTATGCGCAGAAGCGTCATTTACGAGAAAACAAAGAGGGGTAGCTATATTGATCAATAAGCATATTAGTCATGAAGTTCTGGAGGTTTCAGAGGACCCTATGGGGAGATTATTATTGGTGAAAGTGAAGATAGAGGGCACTATCTACAACTTAGCAAACATATATGCACCAAATATTCCTGATCCACAGTTCAGAGCCAGATTGATCGAAAGTATCACAGGTTGGGATATGACTAATTTAATTGTAGGCGGAGATTTCAATGAGGCTCATGATGGAATTTTAGACAGGTCAAGTCCCCAGCCATCTCCTCTATTGGCGCTCCATAGTGGTTTGCAATATCTCGTCAATCAATTGGGACTAATAGACACATGGCGCATGCAGCACCCAATAGATAAAGACTATACATTTTATTCACATGTCCATGACTTACATACACGGATTGACTATTGGCTACTAAGCCCAGCACTGATGCCACATTTACTTTCCTCCAACATCCTAGACATCTGTATTTCGGATCATGCACCGGTTACTTTTAATTTGTTATTATCTACCACAATACTACGGGAAAGAAGCTGGAGGTTTCCTTCATATTTATATCAATCTGAGGATTTCAAAGCTTCTTTACAAAACTACTGGAGCTTTTATGAGAAGGATAATCACGAGCATAGTGGGGATGCTGGTTTGTATTGGGCTGCCTCCAAGGCAGTAGTAAAAGGTCAGATAATATCATATGTCAGCCATAAGAGAAAAAAGCTCCTGGAACAAACTATATCAGCACAAAAACTTCTCACGCAGGCATATAAAGATTTTAAAAATAACAACACGGATGCGACAAAACAACATTTCTTAGAGGCCAAGGAGGCGGCGGACACCTTGGCCCATGAGATGGCACTTAGTAACCTGGACTACCAGAAACATAAATACTTTAAATGGGGCAACAAACCTGGGAAATTACTAGCTTCTTTAACCAAACCCTTTAAAACCACCACTAGAATCCACAAAATTAAAAAGAAAGATGGTACCATGGTAACAAAAGATGAGGAAATAGTGGAGGAGTTCAGGGCATTCTTTGGCTTGCTGTATGAGGCGGAACCGAGGGAGGTTGACGGGGAAGCTGATTTTATCCATGGTACCGTAGCGCCCATCTTGACAGAGGAACAAAGACTAGTACTAAACGCCCCTATAAATATTTCAGAAATAGTAAAAACTATTGGCACTCTTAAACTAGCCAAAAGCCCAGGGCCCGACGGATTTAGTAACGAATATTATAAGATCTTGGGAGCCTCTATCGGTCCTCATCTATGTGCAGTGTATAATAAGATAGTCACAGATAGAATAATTCCCGACAGGTTCAATGAGGCAAACATTATAGTATTACCTAAGCCAGGAAAAGACCCACTACAGGTGGAGGGATACAGACCCATCTCATTACTCAACTCTGATTTTAAAATCTTTACTAAAATACTAGCTGGTAGATTACAACAAGTGATTCCAGATCTTATTCTGCCCTTCCAAACGGGATTCGTGCACGGGAAATCCATCACCTATAACATCAGGACGGCTATTGGGGCTATCTCTTATAGCAGGAAGCATAGATGTACCAAACATATAGTAGTTAGCCTTGATGCGGACAAGGCCTTTGACAGGGTCTCTTGGGCCTATTTACATAATCTTTTGGCATGTCGCCAGGTGGGATCCTGGTTTTCCGAAGCAGTCAAGATGATATACTGTCACGCTCCCCGGGTCCCCTGCCCTGCTCCCCGGCTCACCTGCCACGCTCCCCGGCGTCTCTGCTTCTCTCCCCGGTCTCCAGCCTCCATTGCCCGCGGTCTCCAGGCGTCCCGGTCCCCGCTCCCGGCGCCCGTCGGTTACACAGCCCCAGCCCGGCCCTCCTGCTTCTTCCTCACTGCTCCCTGCCCTGGCTTCTGGCACCCGGGCCGCGCGCATGCGCATTAGGGCGCGCGCGCGGTCATTGACCCTTTCTTAAAGGGCCAGCGTCCACCGACAGGAAATTAAGCACACAGGTACAGGGTATAAAGGGGTTTAGTGTCCAAGTGGGCGGGGCCTGTTCTTCGTGTTTCCCAAGCTAGGAGTCAGGTCTCCTTGTGTTCCTGTGAGATACTCACCTCTCTCTCTTCTAGAGCCGTTCCTGCCTCGCTATCCGGTCCTGCCGAATCCCGAACCCCGAACGCTGACTATCTGCCATCCTGTCAGTCCGTACCACTTCTAATCCCTGCGGTGACCCGTCCTCTCGCTCCATCGGTTCCGGACTCCGCCTGACAACATCTCGGCCTCCGAACCTGAGCTCCGTCACCCGGACTACCATCTGTGACTCCGTGGTCCCAGGGACTTCACCGTTCTACTCTTGTACACGGACTGTCCTGCTAACCGTAGTGCTCCAGCTACCGGACCCCTTGCCTTCATCAAGGAGTTCGGCCCAGTGGATCCACCTCCTGGGTCTGCCCGTCCACCTGGCCCTAACAATAAGAACAGGCCATGGATCCCGCCGAAGCACTAGCGGCCTTGCAGGAAGAACTCTCCCGCCAGCGTGAGACTCAGACCCGCATGCTGCAATTTATGTCTTCTGTGGACGCCCGCCTGAACACGCTACAAGCGTCAGTTACATCTTCAGCATCTCGGGCTTCCACTAGACAATCCACGGCTCCAGCCCCCGTGGCAGCCTCTCCGGATGCTTCCAGACTTCGTTTGGCCTCACCACCTCGGTACGCCGGAGATCCCAAGACCTGCAGGGGATTCATAAACCAATTCTCCCTCCATTTCACACAGCTGCCGCATTTGTTTGCCTCCGACCAAGCCAAGGTCGCATTCATCATGTCCCATCTAGAGGGTGAGGCACTGGCGTGGATGAACCCCTTGTGGGAAAAGGAGGATCCTGTGACCACGAACATCCAGGAGTTCCTGCAGGCATTTCGTGGCACCTTCGACGAGCCCGGACGCGCCTCCGCGTCTGCCTCGTCTCTTCTCCGGTTACGTCAGGGGACTCTGACGGTGGGTCAATATGCCATCCGTTTTCGCACCTTGGCTTCGGAACTCGGGTGGAACAATGAGGCTCTAACCGCCGCCTTCTGGGAAGGACTCTCGGGTCGAATTAAAGATGAGCTGGCTGGCCGTGACGTACCGACTACCCTGGACGCCCTGATTACCCTAGCGACTCGAGTGGACATTCGCTTTCAGGAGCGATCCAAAGAAGTGTCCCGTGAGAGACGTCCGATACGGCATTCCTCTCCTCCGCAGAAGCCCGCCGTACTTCAGTCCACGGCATCTGGTGTCTCCGTCCACGAGCCCATGTAGATTGACTAGATTGACCGTGTGCGGCAGTCTGAACAACGCCGAGCAGAGCGGCTCGCCAAGGGCCTCTGCTTCTACTGTGGAGAGGGCACACACCTTCTACGCTCCTGTCCAGAGAGGCCGGGAAACTCCAAAGCCTAGGGTTGGTAGGAGAGGCCACCCTAGGTGTTGGGACTCTCTCAGACCCGGTTATGTGGACTGTTCAAGTGGCAACGGGAGAGACGCGGTTCACGGCCGAGGCGTACCTCGATTCTGGGGCAGCAGGCAATTTCATCCAGCAGGCCACGGTGGACAAGTACCAAGTGCCTGTTACTCCACTCGAAAAACCCCTCGTGATTGCCTCTGTGGATGGGAGACCCCTCTCTGACACCATCTCCTGGATCACCAGGCCGGTCGAACTGCGTATCGGTGCCCTGCACACCGAGAACATCGCTCTCTACGTCCTCCCACACATGTCCCATCAAATCCTGCTGGGACTCCCCTGGTTACGGACACACGAACCGTCAGTCAGCTGGGGCACTGGTGAAATCACCCGATGGGGCTCCTCTTGCCACGAGAGATGTCTGAAGAGCATACAACCCATCCGACGGCCTCCGTTTCCAGAGTCCCTACCGGGACTGCCCTCGGCCTATTGGTCCTTCGCGGACGTCTTTGACAAAAAGGAATCTGAGGTACTTCCGCCACATCGTCCTTACAATTGTGCTATTGACCTGCTCCCGGGAACCACACCACCTCGAGGACGGATATATCCGCTGTCTCCTGCCGAAACAAGGGCCATGTCTACCTACATCACGGAGAACCTGGCAAGGGGATTCATTCGGAGATCCTCCTCTCCTGCTGGAGCAGGCTTCTTCTTCGTTAAGAAGAAAGAAGGCGACCTACGCCCATGCATAGACTACCGGGGATTGAACCAAATCACCGTGAAAACTAAGTACCCCCTGCCGCTCATTCCCGAATTGTTTGATCGGCTTAGAGGAGCTCGTGTGTTCACCAAGTTGGATCTTCGGGGTGCCTACAACCTGGTCCGCATCCGCTCTGGGGACGAATGGAAGACCGCGTTCAATACTCGCGATGGGCACTATGAATACTGTGTGATGCCCTTCGGCCTGTGTAACGCACCAGCAGTCTTTCAGGAATTGGTGAATGACGTGTTCCGGGACCTTCTCTACGTCTGTGTGGTGGTGTATCTTGATGACATCTTGATCTTCTCTCCGGACCTCCAGACCCACAGAGAGAACGTGCAGTTGGTTCTACAACGACTGAGGGAAAATCGGCTGTACGCCAAGTACGAGAAGTGTGTCTTCGAGCAGTCTTCTCTTCCCTTCCTGGGTTACGTTATCTCCGATACCGGACTGCAGATGGATCCGAAGAAGGTCTCTTCCATTCTTAACTGGCCCCCTCCTTCCGGACTGAAGGCAATCCAACGCTTTCTGGGATTCGCAAACTACTACCGCCAGTTCATCCCTCACTTCTCGGCTCTAACTGCTCCTCTCTCCGCCTTGACCAAGAAGGGGGCTAATCCAAAGGACTGGTCACCTGCGGCCGACGCCGCGTTTGGCTCTCTGAAGCGGGCATTTGCCTCCTCCCCTGTGCTCCACCGTCCGGAGTTAAACCGACAGTTCACCTTGGAGGTGGATGCCTCCTCTTCGGGAGCCGGAGCAGTGCTCATGCAGAAGTCCTCCTCCGGGAAGATGGTGACTTGCGGTTTCTTTTCCAAGAGCTTCTCAGCGCCTGAACGCAACTACACCATCGGTGACCGAGAGCTATTGGCAGTCAAACTGGCTCTGGAGGAATGGCGCTACCTTCTGGAAGGAGCAGTGTACCCCGTTATTATTTACACGGACCACAAGAACCTGGAATACCTGCGGTCTGCTCAACGACTGAACCCACGGCAAGCCAGATGGTCCTTGTTCTTTGCCAGATTCGATTTCCAGCTCCATTTCCGACCCGCGGACAAGAATGTACGCGCAGATGCTTTGTCCAGGTCATTCATGCCCATGGAGCAGGAGGAGGAGACATCCCAGCCCATCATCTGTCCTAGTAAAATCATTCCGGTGACTCCTGTCACCCTGGCCCAGATACCGCCCGGGAAGACCTATGTCTCTGAGACTGACAGGCAAAAAGTGTTACACTGGGGCCATGCCTCGAAAATAGCCGGTCATGCTGGTCAGAAGAGAACATGGAGTACGATTGTACGTCATTACTGGTGGCCATCCCTTCGGACGGATGTCGCATCTTTTGTCTCAGCCTGCTCCTCTTGTGCCAGGAACAAGACGCCCAAACACCTGCCATATGGTCGTCTTCTGCCTCTGCCTATACCTTCAGTTCCGTGGCAACACATTGCGATGGACTTTATTACGGACTTGCCACTGTCCTCCGGACACACAGTCATATGGGTCGTGGTGGATCGGTTCTCCAAAATGGCTCATTTCGTCCCTATGGCTGGACTGCCCTCTGCCCAGGAACTCGCTGACGCCTATATACAACACATCTTCCGCTTGCATGGCTTTCCATCACACATTGTGTCCGACAGAGGAACTCAGTTCACCTCCCGCTTCTGGAGGGCCCTCTGCAAACATCTGGGAGTGACTCTGGACTTTTCTTCAGCCTACCATCCTCAGTCGAACGGCCAAGTGGAACGGGTCAATCAGATCTTGACCTCCTTCTTACGTCACTACGTCAACGCCCATCATGACGACTGGTCCACGCTTCTTCCTTGGGCTGAATTCTCCCATAACCACCACGTCAGTGAGTCCTCCTCCAGCTCTCCCTTCCATGTCGTTTACGGACTTCAGCCTTCTGTCCCATTGCCTGTATCCTCTTCCTCGGATGTCCCTGCTGCTGATGATGTAGCCCGTGACTTTGCAACGATCTGGGACTCAGTCAAGGCGTCCCTAGGACGTGCTTCCCTGCGGATGAAGAGACACGCAGACAAGAGGCGTCTGGACCCTCCGTGTTTCTCTCCAGGAGATCTCGTCTGGCTTGCTTCCAAGTATGTCCGATTGAAGCTGCCATCCTACAAGCTGGGACCTCGCTACATCGGGCCGTTTAAAGTCCTCAGCAAGATCAATGAGGTCTCCTACAAGCTGCAGCTCCCGGCCACGATGAGGATACCCAACTCCTTCCACGTCTCCCTGCTCAAGCCGGTTGTCCTTGGTCCCTTCTCCGCTGCTGCCAGTTCGGCTCCTCCTCCAATTGCCGATGATGACATCTATGCGGCAAGGGATATCGTGGCCATGAAAACCGTACGGGGCCGACAGTTCTTTCTGGTTGACTGGGCAGGGTATGGTCCTGAGGATAGGTCCTGGGAGCCCCAGGAGAATGTGGGTACTCCTCTGATCCGTGCCTTCCTGTCCCGGTTGCGGGGAGGGGGGCGTGGGGGGTGGGGTACTGTCACGCTCCCCGGGTCCCCTGCCCTGCTCCCCGGCTCACCTGCCACGCTCCCCGGCGTCTCTGCTTCTCTCCCCGGTCTCCAGCCTCCATTGCCCGCGGTCTCCAGGCGTCCCGGTCCCCGCTCCCGGCGCCCGTCGGTTACACAGCCCCAGCCCGGCCCTCCTGCTTCTTCCTCACCGCTCCCTGCCCTGGCTTCTGGCACCCGGGCCGCGCGCATGCGCATTAGGGCGCGCGCGCGGTCATTGACCCTTTCTTAAAGGGCCAGCGTCCACCGACAGGAAATTAAGCACACAGGTACAGGGTATAAAGGGGTTTAGTGTCCAAGTGGGCGGGGCCTGTTCTTCGTGTTTCCCAAGCTAGGAGTCAGGTCTCCTTGTGTTCCTGTGAGATACTCACCTCTCTCTCTTCTAGAGCCGTTCCTGCCTCGCCATCCGGTCCTGCCGAATCCCGAACCCCGAACGCTGACTATCTGCCATCCTGTCAGTCCGTACCACTTCTGATCCCTGCGGTGACCCGTCCTCTCGCTCCATCGGTTCCGGACTCCGCCTGACAACATCTCGGCCTCCGAACCTGAGCTCCGTCACCCGGACTACCATCTGTGACTCCGTGGTCCCAGGGACTTCACCGTTCTACTCTTGTACACGGACTGTCCTGCTAACCGTAGTGCTCCGGCTACCGGACCCCTTGCCTTCATCAAGGAGTTCGGCCCAGTGGATCCACCTCCTGGGTCTGCCCGTCCACCTGGCCCTAACATATACACAGAACCCAAATCCAGACTATCTATAAATAATACATTCTCTGAGCCATTTGAGGTACAGAGGGGAACGAGGCAGGGGTGTCCCTTGTCACCTTTATTGTTTAATTTGGCTCTGGACCCAATGTTGAGGACCCTACATAATTTAGCAATATTTCAGGGCATGAGAGTCGGTGGGACAACAATTAAACTTTTGGCTTTTGCCGATGATATTTTATTGTTTATTGCCAATCCCTCTCAAGCGATTCCAGAGATAATGAACACATTGAATAATTTTGGAAAGGCCTCAGGCTTCAGGGTAAATTACAAAAAAACTGAGGCATTGGCAATGTACAAATCGGGTAAAATTGATAACAACTTATTTCCCTTCCAGTGGTGTACCAGGTCCATTAAATATTTGGGGATTCAGCTCCCAGCAAACCCCTTGTTACTATATCAAATTAATTATAAGCCTCTTATAAATTCATTAATACATCTACTCCAATCTTGGAAACATCTGAAAATATCCTTTTCGGGCCGATGTCACTTAATTAAAATGGTAGCATTCCCCAAAATAATGTTCTTATTTCAGACTCTCCCGTTGCTTCTACGCAAATCAGATATTAAGCTACTAAATTCATCCTTTGGAAAATTCATTTGGGGGCACAAGGGACGTACTAGGATCAGCTTAATCAAGCTTCAATTACCAAAAGGGGCAGGGGGCATAAATCTTCCAGATCTGGGCAGATATAATCTAGCAGCAAATTTTAGATATGTGGTGGACTGGGTGCGAGGAGTATCTCACTTTGCCAATGTACAATTGGAACAACAGCTATGTTCACAAGTCTCGTTAACAGCATTGCTGCATTTAGGGAACGAGGAAATACCGAGTGAGGTTAGGGATCATCTAACACTATTGCATACTATACTAACGTGGAGGAAGGTGAGGAAACTTGGTAAAATTAACACTTCAAGTTCCCCATTTCAACCCTTTATTGGAAATCCGAGATTCCTCCAGGGTCGCCCTCCGAGGATTTATGAAACATTGTCAATGCAGGGTTGTGCTTATGCTGCAGATCTAATGGAGCCTGATTGGTCGTTGCTTTCTTACGAGAAGGCAGCACACCGATTTCCAGCTTTTGTGGGTCAGCCTTTTCTTTTTCTTCAGGCGCGTAGCTTGGCACAAAAATATCTTGTTGACAAGCCAAAGGGAGATCTTAGAGGAAGTGTGGATAACTTTCTTAGGAGGGCAAGAAGCCAGGCGTCCTCGACTAGTCAGGTTTATTCAATGTTGCGTACAGTTTGGACATGGGAGGGGAAAACAACAGGTCCAGCAAAATGGAAGGTAGACATGCCAGAGTTCGAGGTAAAGGATTTTTTACAAGCCACGCTGTTGCAACGTAAATTTCTGTCGTCCAGTAGCTACACAGATATGGCCTTGATGATTCTACATAGAGCATATATTACTCCAAAAATTCAATCAAAAATGGACACAAATGCCTTATACTCTTGTTCTAAATGTGGCATAAGAGACACTGACCTCTTTCACCACTTATGGGACTGTGTTCAGATACAGGGAGTATGGAGAAGCGTTCACTCAGTCTTACAAAACACATACAATATTCAGTTTGCTCTGACACCACAGTGGGCGATTTTTAACATGTTGGAGGAGGCTCAACAAAGTCTTCCGAGAGGTACCAGGGCAATGTTAACTATTTGGGCCTCGGCCACTAGGAAAAGTATCCTACATCTCTGGGTAAATCCTGAAGCACCCTCTCTAGCGTTTATCCAAACAAAACTAATGTTCATATTCAAAATGGACTGGCTGGATGCACTGTCGAATAAGGAGAAGTTGACTAAGCGTTTCTTTGAAACATGGTCTTTATTTATACCTAACTTGGCTACAGTGCTTAAGGATAGACTTAAATCTCAGTTTGGACAGACCTCTTGGTACCTTCTTGAACTGCTCAATGGACACATACCAATTACATAAATTACCATTTTAAGTTGCTTCTGGTCGCACGCAGAGCGGGGGGAGGGGTGGGCGGGACTGTTTTGATTATAATGTCATCAATGAAATGCTCTTTGTATAAGAGCAGATTGTAAAAGAAATTCGGTTAAAATTCAATAAAAAGATGTTTAAAAAAAAAAAAAAAAAACAATTTAGCAATGCGCTGTTCACACTTGTCTGTTAGGAAGTGCAGTCAGTTTTTTTCATTTTGGATTATAAGGTCATGCCTTCTGACTAAGCACTCCTTTCCCACTAGCTTAAGACATCCTTTAATTTCCTAATAGCAGGTTCCTGCCCACCAATAAAATTGCAGGATTTTTCAGCCGAGAGAGAGGCATTTTAGGTAGGGATCTACCAAAAAGAGATATGGGTTGACACTTGGTGCTAGGCTCACATAAAACTGGCCCTTTTATGCAATTAGTTTCTCAATTTTTAGAATTATTTCCTTAGCAGTAATGCATGTCCAAATTCCTGTATTCAATGTTAGCATCCTTAGAGTTTCAGAGTGCAGCTGTGACACAGGGGAAAAGTATTGAACACATGAAGATAAAGAGGTGCAAATAGCTATGGAAAGTCATGACGACAGCAGCTGAAATTTATCAGTAATTAAAAAGCAACCCTGCCACTTATTGAAAAATAAAATCAGCTCATTCATCTGATGGCCTATAAAAATGTGTTTCATTACCAAGGTGCCACACAAGAAACATCGCATGATTGGCAAAACCAGTAAGCTGGTTACAGAATGCCATTGGTCACAGAATTCCTAAACTACTGAAGGTACCATTGAACAGTGTTGAGGCCAGAATTTGGAAGGGTAAAGAACATCATTTCACTATAAACCGGTCACGACCAGGTGCTACCCGCAAGATTTCAGACAAAAGAGTGAAAATAATTCTCAGAACGGGTGTCCAAGAGCTAAGGGCCACCTCTGGAGAGCTAAAAGAAGATCTGTAATCAGCAGGTACAATTGTTTCAAAGAAAACAATAAATAATGAACTCAACCTTCATAGCCTGTATGCACGCTCACAACGCAAGACTCCACTGCTGAACAAAAAGCATGTTCAAGTGTGTTTTAAGTTTGCTCAACAACATTTAGACAAGCCTGTGGAATACTGGGAGAATATAGTCAGTTGACTCCAAAAATGAACTCTTTGGATGCCATAATACACACCATGCCAACAGTGAAGTTTGATCACACATCATGGTGTGGGGTTGTTTTTCAACCTACAGCAAACTTCCTACGATTGAAGGAAGGATGAATGGTTAAATGTAATGAGACATTCTTGATAAAAATCTTCTGCCATCTAATAGGATGATGAAGATGAAATGAGGGTGGACATTTCAGCAAGACAATGATGCCAAACACAGAGCCAAGGAAACTCTTTGGTTTCAGAGAAAGAAAACAAAGCTGCTAGAATGGCTCAGGTACTCACCTGACCTGAATCCAACAGAAAATTTATAGAAAGAACTAAAGCAAAGAGCTCATAGAAGGAGCTCATGGAACCTTCAGGATTTAAAGATTGTTCATGTAGAAAGAAGAAATGGCACTTCCTTGTAGGGATATCAAGAGAAATAGGGGTGCTCTTCAGGTTCCAAAGCCGTACAATGTAATTAAACAAGGCACTCCCGAGCTTGAAAGTGAGGCAAGTTTATTCAATGTGCATGAAAAATAACGTTTTCGGTCAACTACGGACCTTCCTCAGTTGCACATTAGTGGAGTGGACTGGAGGCATAGAATGGCGTGAAGCGCCGTATCCATCGCTGCATGGGGGCTGCCATGAAATGGGGCCCCCATTTAATTACATTAAAGATTGTTTATGTGAAAGAATGGGCTAAAATCCCACCTGAGCAATGCATACAACTAGTTTCTCCATACAGGAGGTGTCTTGAACCTATAACTACCAACAAATTCTTTTGTACAAAGTATTAAATCAATTTCAAAAAGCATGTTCAATACTTTTTCCGTGTCGTTTTTCATTATTACTGATAACTTATTTAAGTTTGCTTTCTTTGCCTCTGTGGATTGGAGAAATTCATGTCAATAGCACCTTTAGAAATATATTTACTTAGAAAATTGGTGGTATGTTCAATATTTATTTCATCAGCTGTATATAACCCCACCATGTGATGTATATGCCCAAACATCTCCTGTGATTTATACGCCCCAGCGTGTCCTGTGATATAGACCCCTCAGCGTATCCTGTGTTGTATATGCCCCTGCTGCTCCTGTGATGTATATGCCCTAACCCCTCCTGTGATGTATATGCCCCAGCATCTTCTGTGATGTATATACCCCAGCATCTTCTGTGATGTATATGGCCCAGTGTCTCCTGTGATGTATATGGCCCACCCATATACATCACCCACTGTGGTGTATATGACTCAGCCTATCCTGTGTATCCTAGTGTCTCCAGTGATGTATATGCCCCACCCTCTCCTGTGATGTATATGCCCCAGCATCTCCTGTGATGTATATGGTCCAGCCTTCTCCTGTGTTGTATATGGCCCAGCCATGTCCTGTGAGTTATATGGCCCAGCCATCTCCTGTGATGTTTATGAACCAGACTTCTCCTGTGATGTATCTCCTGTGATTATATGGCTCAGTTTTCTCCTGTGATCTATATGGCCCAGCTGTCTCCTGTGATGTATATGGCCCAGACTTCTCCTGTGATGTATATGCTACAGCCCCAGCATCTGCTATGCAATGTATATGCTGCACTCCCAGAATCTTCTATGTCAGTGTATCCTAGGTGATGTATATGCAACAGTGCCAGTGTGTCTTATGTGATGTACATACAGCAGACCCAGGGTTTCCCATGTGACGTATATACAGCAGTGAAACACCGTGTGACAATAGTGCTATAAGCGTTGGTGCCTCTGGAATAGAGAAAATCTAACAAGGGCAAGCTAGTGGCTTGGCTTCACCCATTGGTGCTGAAGTGCCCGTTTTAAATTTGGCATCCCATTTCTTAACTGTGATCTCCCAATGTCTGAGACATTGTATTACAAAATATTGTTTACTCAAGAAGTAGGAGGGCACCAAATCCTGGGATCACCCCTGGCACTGAAAGCTAATAATTAATAGAGAGAAAAGAAGTGCCAAAAAAACTGAGGGATCACCATATACATAATTAATCAAAAATATTTTATTGTATATCAAGGAACATAAAAAGCACATTTGTGTCACACAACACCAAATGGTATCACAACAACCATAGACAAATTTTAAAAACATTTAAAAACATGCAAAAAGGAAACCATGTGATTCCCTATATAAAGTGGACCAAGATTCTAACCAAGCTAGCTGGTATAATGAACAGATCAGAAGTTAGTTAAATTTTCAAAGCACATGGTGTTGCAGCATAGCAAAAAATGTGCTGTAGCGCTTCACAAATAATTATACATATTGAACCCAGCAACAGCTTGTAATGCAGTCATAATATACCTTGATACTTAGACAAAGCAGCCTAGTGCAGAAAAATTATAGAAACCCCAATATCTCAACTAGCATAACCCCAGGTTAAACCTGAGCACCACACTTCCCAGAGCTGCAGCCTGATAATCCCCAGCCCTGGGCTGAGAAAATGAGTGCAAAAAAAAAAAAAAAAAACATCCCTCCTCAAGGAGACAGATTTTGACTTGACTGCACTAGGCTGCTTTGTCTAAGTATCAAGGTATATTATGACTGCATTACAAGCTGTTGCTGGGTTCAATATGTATAATTATTTGTGAAGCGCTACAGCACATTTTTTGCTATGCTGCAACACCATGTGCTTTGAAAATTTAACTAACTTCTGATCTGTTCATTATACCAGCTAGCTTGATTAGAATCTTGGTCCACTTTATATAGGGAATCACATGGTTTCCTTTTTGCATGTTTTTAAATGTTTTTAAAATTTGTCTATGGTTGTTGTGATACCATTTGGTGTTGTGTGACACAAATGTGCTTTTTATGTTCCTTGATATACAATAAAATATTTTTGATTAATTATGTATATGGTGATCCCTCAGTTTTTTTGGCACTTCTTTTCTCTCTATTAATTACTCCCAATGTCTGAGACATATCACCATGAATATCCTTTGCAGACTTTTCTTGCAAAAACAAGAATTTTATCACTCCTCTGCTCTCAGTTGCAGTGAATATCGCATTAGACTCCGCCATTTTGATTCCCCGCGTGCGTAGAACACTGATGCAATAAGATTCAAACACAAAATTTTGAAAACATATATTAGACAAAAATTGCTTTCATGTGATGTAACATTTGTTACCATAGAAACAAAAAAAATCACAAAGCCAAAGACTTATCAGCAGCCCCTCGTAATTCTCAGATTTAAGGTCATAAAATATAAAAGTTTGAAAATTGCAAAGTTTTAAATTTGTTTGCTAAATTTTTGATATTTTGACAAATATACACAAAAAATATCATCTTAAATTTACAAATATTAACTGCAATATGTCACAAAAAAAGAACAATCTTAGAATCACTGGGATCCGGTGAAGCGTTTCAGAGTTATAATCTGAAACAGAATTGAAAAATAATGGCCTGGTTATGAAGCTGAAAACCTTCCTCTGGGGTAAAGGGGTTAAAGTGTTTATGTGCCGCCGCCGCTACAGCCCACGGGCTGCTTGGATCCGGATCCGCAGTGGCTCGAGGGGTCTCCGGACCCGAAGTGGGGTCGCGCGGCTACTCGAAAATAAAAGGGGGGATGGAAAGGGTGGATTTGGATAATGTTCGTGACGCCACCCACGGTTCGTGGTAAAAATACGGATACCACCGCTGCTGTGTTTAGGGGAGATAGGAGCGCCCGGTAGTGATGGAATGGCAGCAATTGATGTTAACCCCTCTGTGGGCAGGGGAAGGTGTCCCGGGGCTCGGTGAAGGCAGGCTGGGGACCCGTTGGGAGCAAAGGGGCACAACGTACTCACACAGTCCAGAGATGCTGACACTGACACTGGGTAAACCAAAGTCTTGAACGTCCTGCAGCTGTAGTCCAAGCACGGTGGGTCCATGCCCTTTTGGCGTTGCTGGTTGGTCTGAAGGCTTGTCCCTTGGCACTGTGTTTACATTTGGTGGCTCCGTTTCGCCTAGAACTACTTGGGTCCCGCTCACCTGCGTGGCTAGCAGGGTGAGCTTGCTCTCAGGGTTCACGCGTGGGATCTTCTGGACGGTTTTGGGAAGTGCTATCCCTATGGTTGCGTTATTACCCCGATTCTGGAGCGGGTGGAGAGCGGTTCGTGAAGATTTCGTTCCAGGTCGGGTGAATTACTGGGCTGCGTAAAGCTACTTCCCAGCCTAGGGTCCGCATACCCCGTCATGCCCTGGCCCCTGCCCGGCTGTAGCACAAGGCCGCCGGTCTGCCCTCCGTGGCGGCACCGTGCCCCCTGTCACTACTCCCTGCAACCGGGGTTCCAGCTCCTTCCAGGCCAGACCAACGTCCGGCACCTGGGACTGTTACAGGAGCCCAGCTCCGCAGTGTAACCTTTCCTGTCACCGCTCACTGGCACTTCTCTCCAACTACTCCTCTCTCCTGACACTTCTGGCCCTCCTTCTACCATCCATGCATCTGGGGGCGGCCCTATTCCCCTCAGGCTACCCAATGGGTGTTTGGTGGGTGTGGTGCAGAGTGTTCCTCAGGATTTGTGTATACCTGTTCTTAGCAACACCAAAGGGACAGGACCTGTAACCAAGGAAGAGCGGGTACCATGAAGAAGGGCAGATTACACGGCACCCTTGTGACGACTTGATAGGCCAGGGCGTCACATTTACAAAACAATAAAATAATAATAATAATAATGCCCATTTCCTGATAACCCATGACTATGTATTCAATAATTTTCCAAGCTTTATACCAACTAAAAATATTTGTCACTAGCTCATTTTAAGGGATGAGTACACTTCTGCGAATATCTGAGTAACGAATGGGCTAGGTATGCAATAAAGCCATATAAAGTGTGATATTATAAAGTTTATACACACAGACTTTGTATTTATGAAGGAAGGGATTTCCATATAGAGCCACTCTTCCGATACTAAAACTTACTGGTAAATTTATTCCAGCAGCTAAATAGGAAAGGGTTCTTGACAGTTAGAGCAACCAGACCGTGGAATGCCCTATTGCAAGAAGTAGTAATGACAGATACTATAACAGCTTTTAAAAAAGGACTAAAGCAAAAGCAAAAATCATGGGGATTTCCCGTGAATATGTTTGTGTCATTATCCATGAACATTTGGACATGAGGAGGCTATCTGCAAAGTGGGTCCCCAAATGTTTGACAAGCAACAGATCATAGAAACATGTGAGTGAAACCTTCCCAGTCCATTTGTGAGTGTTTCTGGACTCATAAGAACGTCCTGGATCGACTGGTCACTATGCATGAGACCTGGATTTATTTATATGACCCTGAAAAGCAGTCAAAAGAGTGGAGGCACAGTGGTTCTCCTCGTCCAAAGAAGTTCAGGGTGCAAAAATCAGCCACTAATGTGATGGCATCGGTGTTCTGGGACAAGGAGGGCATGCTGCTAGTAGACTACCTTTAAAAGGATTCCACCATCAATGCAAGGTTTTACATTGAACTTTTGGACCAATTGGAGGCAGCTCTGAAGGCAAAATGGCGCGGTAAGCTGTCCAAAGGAATTTTGTTCATGAAAGACAATGTGCCGCACGCGTGCCAGCAGCCGATGCTGCTCGGATCCGGATCGGCGTGTGGTGAGATGTGGCACCACCGTTGCTGTTGTGGGACACCCGGGGCGATGGGACGGCAGCGTGTTGTTAACCCCTCCATGGGTAGGGATGGTTGCCCCGGGACCTGGTGACTTGGTGCAGGGGACGGTGATGGCAGGGACCGGTACGCCTGGTCAGACCAGGGAGTCTTAGCTTACTCACGATTAAAGAAGTCAGACAAGTCCAATGGTTAACCAAGGTGATGGTGGCCGGCCGCAGAGGCCGGATGTATTCTGGTCCCCCACCCGGGCTGGTGGTCCATATCTCTTCCCTCTGCACTGTTTTGTAGTATTGTGGACTTCCCATTCTGGAACGCGGGAGTCCGCTCCCAGTAATACTGTTGGGAGCCGTGCCCGCTGACCCGTGGGATCTACAGGCTCTGACCGATGCCCTATCCCTCTCTGTGGGTGGTTGTCTCTTTTTGGGACTTAGGTTGGGACAGGACCTATAATCCTGCCCTCAATCGGTTGAGTAGCTAGGCCGTTGGTGCCGGTCCTGGCTTCAGGGTCCGAGTACCCCCTCTGTGCACGGTTTCCGGTCGGGTCTCTGATGTCGGTTACGGTGGGCTCCAAACCTGCCCCGGTCCACCTTGGTCCTGCCGAGCTGTCTTCCCATCTCCTGCTAGCTACGGGCCCACGATCTGCCACCTAGCCAATATGTCAGGGCTCCGACCCTGACACCTGTCAGTTCAGCCTCAGGCCTATAGCACAGGCCTGGACTCACTCCACTCCACTCCAAAGCTAAACTTCAACTCCTGTTTTTCCTGCCCTGGGCTCTCCAGACCCCTAGGTGGGCGTTTCCTTCCGTCTGATCCCGCCCACTCGTGTGCCTCTCTTTTCCTGGGGGAGGTGACTAGGGTTTCTGGTTGGCTGTGTGTAACCTAGGTGAGGGAAGGGTGTTATGCGGTGGCTTAAGTGTGACTACCTGACCTGTCAGGGCGTCAGAACAACACCTCCGCTCACACTGCACAAGCGACCAAGGCAAAACTAGCAGAGCTAGGCTTCCAGCTGGTTGACCACCCACCTTATTCACCAGATCTAGCTCCCTCCAACGATCATCTGCTTCCAAACCTGAAGAACCACCTCAAGGGTACCAAATTTCACACCATTTCTGATGCCATGGCTGGTACGGATGCCTGGTTTGAGGCACAACCGAAATCCTACTTTTTGCTAGGCATACAGAACCTAGAATACCGATGTAAGAAGTGTGCCGACATCAGTGGAGAGTATGTGGAATAAATGTAAAGTTTCATCATCCTATCTCTTTTCTTTCTTGGTAAAGCCAAAGACTTATCAGCAGCCCCTCCTATCAACGCAGGAGTCTTTCATAGCAATCAATGGGCACAGTGATCAGGTGTAGTATCCGCACTGCGGCCGGTGATGGTATACATTGCAGCAGCAATAACTTGCTAATAATTTCCTTCTGCAGCCAGAGAATGGTCAGGAACCAGGGCGGCATGTGCACTTCATTGTGGGGAATTTCATAAATTAAATATGTGACTATTGTACATGTTGTAGTGGAAAAAAAGGAATAAAAATAAAGAAAATATTTAAAATGGGGGAAAAAAAGAGTAAGTCCACCTTTTTTTTTTGAGGGGGGGAAGGGGAGGGCGCATGGAATAAAGAATCTTGCTTTTACGGAGTTTACTCTGTGGTAAAATTTACCCAGAAAAATTATTCTCCGGGTCAGAGCAATTATGGCGATAGCAAACCTGCAAAGATTCTTCTGTTTTATTGTTACTGAAATCACGTTTTGCATTTACAGCATTTATTACCCCATAAAGCTGACCTGGCACTGCTGCTCCTCAGCCCAGTACGGGTGCAGAAATACCAAAATTACGAGGGGTTTTAATAATCTAGTCGTGAAAGAAAAATGATGATCTTTATAAAATAGAAAAAATTGCTTTGTGTCGCCCTTTTCTGAATCCCAAAAACTTTTATATTTTTCCATCAATGGAAATTTGTCAGTTCTTGTTTCTTGTTGATACAATTTAAGTGGTAGACATTTGTAGTAAATCAGCCCCATATTTCTGAAGACGCCCCTCACTCTCAGGGGCTCACAGCCATCGTTATGTTCTTGTGTCCGACATTAAGGCCACGTTACCACAATGAGCTTCTGGGGAGTTTTGGATGTTGCAGAATTTCTGCTCCTATTATGTAATTTACGTTACTTGCGTTTTTCATTGCATTTTTATGTCTGTTATTTTATGTGTTTTTATTGCATTTTTGATGCTGCGGTCTCTTCTTGGCGTGTCGTGTTTTAAATAAAGCTGCTTTGTTTTTGATACTTCCTGGTATTTTGATTTGACAAAACTTAATTGATATACTTACAGTTAGGTCCAGAAATATTTGGACAGTGACACAATTTTCGCGAGTTGGGCTCTGCATGCCACCACATTGGATTTGAAATGAAACCTCTACAACAGAATTCAAGTGCAGATTGTAACGTTTAATTTGAAGGTTTGAACAAAAATATCTGATAGAAATTGTAGGAATTGTACACATTTCTTTACAAACACTCCACATTTTAGGAGGTCAAAAGTAATTGGACAAATAAACCAAACCCAAACAAAATATTTTTATTTTCAATATTTTGTTGCGAATCCTTTGGAGGCAATCACTGACTTAAGTCTGCAACCCATGGACATCACCAAACGCTGGGTATCCTCCTTCTTAATGCTTTGCCAGGCCTTTACAGCCGCAGCCTTCAGGTCTTGCTTCTTTGTGGGTCTTTCTGTCTTAAGTCTGGATTTGAGCAAGTGAAATGCATGCTCAATTGGGTTAAGATCTGGTGATTGACTTGGCCATTGCAGAATGTTCCACTTTTTTGCACTCATGAAATCCTGGGTAGCTTTGGATGTATGCTTGGGGTCATTGTCCATCTGTACTATGAAGCGCCGTCCGATCAACTTTGCGGCATTTGGCTGAATCTGGGCTAAAAGTATATCCCGGTACACTTCAGAATTCATCCGGCTACTCTTGTCTGCTGTTATGTCATCAATAAACACAAGTGACCCAGTGCCATTGAAAGCCATGCATGCCCATGCCATCACGTTGCCTCCACCATGTTTTACAGAGGATGTGGTGTGCCTTGGATCATGTGCCGTTCCCTTTCTTCTCCAAACTTTTTTCTTCCCATCATTCTGGTACAGGTTGATCTTTGTCTCATCTGTCCGTAGAATACTTTTCCAGAACTGAGCTGGCTTCATGAGGTGTTTTTCAGCAAATTTAACTCTGGCCTGTCTATTTTTGGAATTGATGAATGGTTTGCATCTAGATGGGAACCCTTTGTATTTACTTTCATGGAGTCTTCTCTTTACTGTTGACTTAGAGACAGATACACCTACTTCACTGAGAGTGTTCTGGACTTCAGTTGATGTTGTGAACGGGTTCTTCTTCACCAAAGAAAGTATGCGGCGATCATCCACCACTGTTGTCATCCGTGGACGCCCAGGCCTTTTTGAGTTCCCAAGCTCACCAGTCAATTCCTTTTATCTCAGAATGTACCCGACTGTTGATTTTGCTACTCCAAGCATGTCTGCTATCTCTCTGATGGATTTTTTCTTTTTTTTCAGCCTCAGGATGTTCTGCTTCACCTCAATTGAGAGTTCCTTAGACCGCATGTTGTCTGGTCACAGCAACAGCTTCCAAATGCAAAACCACACACCTGTAATCAACCCCAGACCTTTTAACTACTTCATTGATTACAGGTTAACGAGGGAGACGCCTTCAGAGTTAATTGCAGCCCTTAGAGTCCCTTGTCCAATTACTTTTGGTCCCTTGAAAAAGAGGAGGCTATGCATTACAGAGCTATGATTCCTAAACCCTTTCTCCGATTTGGATGTGAAACCTCTCATATTGCAGCTGGGAGTGTGCACTTTCAGCCCATATTATATATATAATTGTATTTCTGAACATGTTTTTGTAAACAGCTAAAATAACAAAACTTGTGTCACTGTCCAAATATTTCTGGACCTAACTGTAGATGCGGAAACGCACTAAAATGCAGACGCATTTGTGCCGCCCCCAACGGCAGCAGCCGGGCTGCTCGGATCTGGATCTGCGATGTGGCACGAGGGGTTCTCTGGACCCGGGGGTCTCGCGGACACTTCGAATAAAAGGGGGGATTGATTGTATGTAGGATTTTCTATACAGTCCGTGACGCCACCCACGGTGTGTGATGAGATGTGACACCACCGCTACTGTTGGGGAGCACCCGGGGGCGATGGGATGGCAGCTGGATGTTAACCCCTCCGTGGATAGGGATGGATGGCCCAGTGTCTCTGTGCTGAGGATGGTGGCTGCAGGGGCCGGCGCGCCCGATCGGACCGGGGGATGTTAGGCTACTCCGATTGGAATAATCACACAACTCCAGTGTAACCAAGGTGCCAGTGGCCGGAGCTCCGCGGCCGGGTGTATTCTGGTCCCTCACCTCGTGTGATGGTCTGTGTCACTTTCCTCTGCACTGTTTTTATGTCCCTTTGGACTTCTCGGTATGGAACTCGGGAATCCGCTCCCAGAACTACGGGTGGGAGCCTTGTCCACAGACGCTGACCCTTGGGATCTAAAGGGGCCTTGGCGGATGCCCTATCCCCCCCCGGTGGGCTGCTGGTCTGCTATTGGGACTTTGGGTGGGACAGGACCTGTAATCCTGTCCTCAACTGGTTAATTAACAAAGTCGGTTGTTCCGGTCTCTGCTTCAGGGTCCAGGTACCCCCTCTGTGCACGGTTTCCGGGTTGGTTCTCCGGTGTCGGTACCGGCGGGCTCCTACCCTGTCCCGGTCCACCTCGGATCTCCGGCAGCCATCTTCCCGTCTCCTGTCAGACATGGACCACCATCTGCCACCTAGCCGGCACGCCGGGGCTCTAACCCCGACGCCTTTCCTCTCTGGCTTCTCACTTGCACTTTACTCTCTCCTCTCTCAACTCTCACTCTCCACTTCAACTCTCACTTGAAGCTCAACTTGAATTCACTCTTTTCCCGCCCCGGACTCTCTAGACCCCTAAGTGGGCGTTTCCTTCTGCCTGGTCCCGCCCACTGGTGTGCCTGTCCTGCCCTGGGGGGGTGACTAGGGTTTTGTTGGCTTGGTGTAACCCTGTGAGGGAAGGTGTTGTGCGGGGGCCTATTTGTGTGTGAACACCTGGCGGTGCTAGGGTGTCACATTCCCTCTTGGTTTAATACAGACCGTCCGCAGGCTGTCCGACCACTGACATTTATTTTTCTGCAACTGCAAACGGGAATAGAAAAATTGAAAAAACATATAAAACATAAATAACATTTTAAAACATTTCTTCCCTTACAGGAGGCACACTTCTTAAACATTGCAAACAAACCGCTTCCTTATTGCACCCGCCACCCAATAAAACCTGCTCCCTGGGGCCACCGCTAAAACTGATGGACACCCCTTGCCCAAGTCCAGAACCGGTTCCGGGTGACGCCCACACGGGCTGGGTAAAAAGTTCCTTACCTGGCAGTCCTTATCAAGGGCCCCTAGTCCGGGGACCCCTGGCCTGGAGGTTAGTCACCGGTTGCAGTAGTGACTAGGCCTTGGCCCACTCCACCGCAGGCCCTTCCTCCAATCAGCCTCTCCAGAGGCTGTGCCGGTGCACAACAAGAAAGTATTAGAGGATATTTACAAGGCCCAATAGTTTTTGGGTTGGCCTGCCAGTTCTCGGCCTTGGTCCATTTTTAAAACAACAGTGTTATCAAACGGGGTGTAACAACTGGGGTAGCCTGGAAACCGCTACCTTACTCTTTCTTTGCAAAAGAGAGGAGGACTAGAGCAATTTGCTGAAAACAGTTCAAAATTTTATTGTACAAAAATTTTTATTTTTTTTTTCTTCCCAAAAATACAAGTGTAGTACAATGAATCACATAAATAGTAATACAAAATTGGAGGACAGATGGGGAGCAAATAGTAACATGCAAAAACAGTGGCCTGGTACGGACACCAGGAAAAAAGTGTTCCAGAAATAGAGTTAAAGAACCCTAAATCACTGACATGTAAGCATCCAGATACATATCCCTAAATCACTGGCATGTAAGCAAAATGGATACATATCTCTAAATCACTGGCATGTAAGCAAAAGTCCCCTTTTGGACTTTAACTGCTAGTCTTTTCCCCCCCCCCCTTTTTTCCAAATCGGGGGTTTTTTTGACTTGTTTTTCGGCACCGGCCCGCACTTTCTCTCAGGTTAATACCATCATCCCCAGCCCTGCCACCATATAATCCTGGATTTTGTGTTTTGCTGGGCACCCCGTCTCTTACATATTCAACGTTTCCTTCACATGTAAGGATTGTCATTCATGGGGTTGTCCGCTGTTCACGGCTGTTCTACACCTGAACTAACCGTGGCAGGTACTGTATTATACAGGCCTCTATTTGTCATCTGTATGCATTCATGTCTTTAACTATTCACTAACTCCTTTTTACCTTCCTTTGAGGTAAAAGTTTACTGGCTAGTGATTTGGGATCTGCATTTCCGCTTGGGATTCCTTCTACTCTTACTTTTTTGTTATAATTATTGTACACAATACTGGGATCTGTACCCTTTGTGGGATTCTTTCTTTCCCCGCTGTCCACATCTGGCCAATGTTGACTCGCGCTAAGTCTGTTCCCTCACAGGTTCATGATTGCCCACTTTTCCCAACCTGGGACTTTTTTGACAGCCCCATTTTGCTTACATGCCAGTGATTTAGAGATATGTATCCATTTTGCTTACATGCCAGTGATTTAGGGATATGTATCTGGATGCTTACATGTCAGTGATTTAGGGTTCTTTAACTCTATTTCTGGAACACTTTTTTCCTGGTGTCCGTACCAGGCCACTGTTTTTGCATGTTACTATTTGCTCCCCATCTGTCCTCCAATTTTGTATTACTATTTATGTGATTCATTGTACTACACTTGTATTTTTGGGGAAAAAAAAAAAAAAATTTTGTACAATAAAATTTTGAACTGTTTTCAGCAAATTGCTCTAGTCCTCCTCTCTTTTGCAATGCTTTTTGAGTTGCTGTGAGCCTCTGGTGGTTCTCCACCAGAGTCTCAATCCCCCCCCTTTTTTGAATTTATGTTTTTCATGGAATATTTCAGTTTTCTTACTCTTTCTTTGTAGCTGGAGATGGTGGAGGAGGGTGGAGGCACAGCTGCCCATCGACCTTCACCCACTTTTTCACATCCAGGGCGAACCACCCCCTCTCTTCACAGTGATGGATGTACGAGACCATCTCTCCGGGTTCCAGGTCTCGGTCCGGGTGTCCTGTGGGCAGGTGAGGGGCTACATCCCTCCGGGACACGAAAATTTCTGCGTCCATGTCCGGCACATAAATGAACCCCCACCCCTTTTGGGTGTTAAAATAGCAGACCTGCCCAAGGTAAGTCGGGCCCCGCACCCGGAAGGTGGCTTGCCGGAGGTGGTCTTTTTCTTGATATGTCCGGGACAACACCGCTGCCTTTCTCTTCTCCCGGGCAGCTATCTCTTTCTTGAGCTGCCTCTGCTGTCGCTCCCAGTACGGAGCATGGTCTTTGGGCTCCTCCCCTGCTCGGGAGCTCGGTTCACGTGGATGCCCTCACTGCCGGCTACAACCGGCTCCATTCTCGGCTGAGGGCTCCACTCCACATTAGCCTGCTCTGCTCCCCTGCAGGTATATTCTGGCTACCCCACAGCCGGGAGCGGGTACATGTCAGCAGTTTGGGTCGCTGCTGCAGCTGACTTCCGGGTCGGCTCTGCCTCTGATGCGGCCGGGCGGACTGCCGGGGCCGGTGTCGTCATCTTAGGCTCGGCCGGGCTTGGGGCCGGAGAGGATGTCTTCCGGGCTTTGGTCCAGCGCAGAGCTGGTACGGGTGCCGGAGCGGTGGCGTGCTCATTGGGGCCGTGTGTGTGTGTGTGTGTGTGTGTGTGGGCCGTGTGTGTGTGTGTGTGTGTGGGCCGTGTGTGTGTGTGGGCCGTGTGTGTGTGTGGGCCGTGTGTGTGTGGGCCATGTGTGTGTGTGGGCCGTGTGTGTGTGTGTGGGCCGTGTGTGTGTATGGGCCGTGTGTGTGTGTGTGTGGGCCGTGTGTGTGTGTGTGTGGGCCGTATGTGTGTGTGTGGGCCGTGTGGGCCGTGTGTGTGTGTGGGGGCCGTGTGTGTGTGTGTGGGCCGTGTGTGTGTGTGTGGGCCGTGTCTGTGTGTGTGTGTGTGTGTGCCGTGTGTGTGTGTGTGTGTGGGCCGTGTGTGTGGGCCGTGTGTGTGTGGGCCGTGTGTGTGTGTGGGCCGTGTGTGTGTGTGTGGGCCGTGTGTGTGTGGGCCGTGTGTGTGTGTGTGGGCCGTGTGTGTGTGTGTGAGCCGTGTGTGTGTGTGTGTGGGCCGTGTGTGTGTGGGCCGTGTGTGTGTGTGTGGGCCGTGTGTGTGTGGGCCGTGTGTGTGTGTGTGGGCCGTGTGTGTGTGTGTGTGTGTGTGGGCCGTGTGTGTGTGTGGGCCGTGTGTGTGTGTGTGGGCCGTGTGTGTGTGTGTGTGTGGGCCGTGTGTGTGTGTGTGGGCCGTGTGTGTGTGTGTGTGGGGGCCGTGTGTGTGTGTGTGTGTGTGGGCCGTGTGTGTGTGTGGGCCGTGTGTGTGTGTGTGTGGGCCGTGTGTGTGTGGGCCGTGTGTGTGTGTGGGCCGTGTGTGTGTGTGTGGGCCGTGTGTGTGTGTGTGGGCCGTGTGTGTGTGGGCCGTGTGTGTGTGGGCCGTGTGTGTGTGGGCCGTGTGTGTGTGTGTGGGCCGTGTGTGTGTGTGTGGGCCGTGTGTGTGTATGTGGGCCGTGTGTGTGTGTGGGGGCCGTGTGTGTGTGTGTGTGTGGGCCGTGTGTGTGTGTGTGTGTGTGTGTGGGCCGTGTGTGTGTGTGGGCCGTGTGTGTGTAAGTGTGTGGGCCGTGTGTGTGTGTGTGGGCCGTGTGTGTGTGTGTGTGTGGGCCGTGTGTGTGTGTGTGGGCCGTGTGTGTGTGTGTGTGTGGGCCGTGTGTGTGTGTGTGTGGGCCGTGTGTGTGTGTGTGTGTGTGGGCCGTGTGTGTGTGTGTGTGGGCCGTGTGTGTGTGTGTGCGGGCCGTGTGTGTGTGTGTGGGCCGTGTGTGTGTGGGCCGTGTGTGTGTGGGCCGTGTGTGTGTGAGCCGTGTGTGTGTGTGTGGGCCGTGTGTGTGTGTGTGGGCCGTGTGTGTGTGTGTGTGGGCCGTGTGTGTGTGTGTGTGTGGGCCGTGTGTGTGTGTGTGTGTGTGTGTGGGCCGTGTGTGTGTGTGTGGGCCATGTGTGTGTGTGTGGGCCGTGTGTGTGGGGGCCGTGTGTGTGTGTGTGTGGGCCGTGTGTGTGTGTGTGGGCCGTGTGTGTGTGGGCCGTGTGTGTGTGTGTGTGGGCCGTGTGTGTGTGTGTGTGGGCCGTGTGTGTGTGTGTGTGGGCCGTGTGTGTGTGGGCCGTGTGTGTGTGTGTGGGCCGTGTGTGTGTGTGTGTGGGCCGTGTGTGTGTGTGTGTGTGTGTGGGCCGTGTGTGTGTGTGTGTGTGGGCCGTGTGTGTGTGTGTGTGGGCCGTGTGTGTGTATGTGGGCTGTGTGTGTGTGTGTGTGGGCCGTGTGTGTGTGTGGGCCGTGTGTGTGTGTGTGTGTGTGTGGGCCGTGTGTGTGGGCCGTGTGTGTGTGTGGGGGCCGTGTGTGTGTGTGGGCCGTGTGGGCCGTGTGTGTGTGTGTGTGTGTGCCGTGTGTGTGTGTGTGTGTGGGCCGTGTGTGTGTGTGGGCCGTGTGTGTGTGTGTGTGGGCCGTATGTGTGTGTGTGTGTGGGCCGTGTGTGTGTGTGTGTGGGCCGTGTGTGTGTGGGCCGTGTGTGTGTGGGCCGTGTGTGTGGGCCGTGTGTGTGTGGGCCGTGTGTGTGTGGGCCGTGTGTGTGTGTGTGGGCCGTGTGTGTGTGTGTGTGGGCCGTGTGTGTGTGTGTGGGCCGTGTGTGTGTGTGTGGGCCGTGTGTGTGTGGGCCGTGTGTGTGTGGGCCGTGTGTGTGTGGGCCGTGTGTGTGTGTGGGCCGTGTGTGTGTGTGTGGGCCGTGTGTGTGTGGGCCGTGTGTGTGTGTGGGCCGTGTATGTGTGTGTGTGTGCGCCGTGTGTGTGTGTGTGGGCCGTGTGTGTGTGTGTGGGCCGTGTGTGTGTGTGTGTGGGCCGTGTGTGTGTGTGTGGGCCGTGTGTGTGTGTGTGGGCCGTGTGTGTGTGGGCCGTGTGTGTGTGTGTGGGCCGTGTGTGTGTGTGTGGGCCGTGTGTGTGTGTGTGGGCCATGTGTGTGTGGGCCGTGTGTGTGTGTGTGGGCCGTGTGTGTGTGTGTGGGCCGTGTGTGTGTGTGTGTGTGGGCTGTGTGTGTGTGTGTGTGGGCCGTGTGTGTGTGTGTGTGTGGGCCGTGTGTGTGTTTGTGGGCCGTGTGTGTGTGTGTGGGCCGTGTGTGTGTGTGTGTGGGCCGTGTGTGTGTGTGTGGGCCGTGTGTGTGTGTGGGGGCCGTGTGTGTGTGTGTGGGCCGTGTGTGTGTGTGTGGGCCGTGTGTGTGGGCCGTGTGTGTGTGTGTGTGTGGGCCGTGTGTGTGTGTGTGGGCCGTGTGTGTGTGTGTGTGGGCCGTGTGTGTGTGGGCCGTGTGTGTGTGGGCCGTGTGTGTGTGTGTGTGTGGGCCGTGTGTGTGTGTGGGCCGTGTGTGTGTGTGTAGGCCGTGTGTGTGTGTGGGCCGTGTGTGTGTGTGTGGGCCGTGTGTGTGTGGGCCGTGTGTGTGTGGGCCGTGTGTGTGTGTGTGGGCCGTGTGTGTGTGTGTGGGCCGTGTGTGTGTGGGCCGTGTGTGTGTGTGGGGGCCGTGTGTGTGTGTGTGTGGGCCGTGTGTGTGTGTGTGGGCCGTGTGTGTGTGTGTGGGCCGTGTGTGTGTGGGCCGTGTGTGTGTGTGTGTGTGTGTGGGCCGTGTGTGTGTGTGGGCCGTGTGTGTGTGTGTGTGTGGGCCGTGTGTGTGTGTGTGTGTGTGGGCCGTGTGTGTGTGTGGGCCGTGTGTGTGTGTGTGGGCCGTGTGTGTGTGTGTGGGCCGTGTGTCTGTGTGTGGGCCGTGTGTGTGTGTGTGGGCCGTGTGTGTGTGTGTGGGCCGTGTGTGTGTGTGTGTGGGCCGTGTGTGTGTGTGTGTGTGGGCCGTGTGTGTGTGTGTGTGTGCCGTGTGTGTGTGTGTGTGGGCCGTGTGTGTGTGTGTGGGCCGTGTGTGTGTGAGTGGGCCGTGTGTGTGTGTGTGTGGGCCGTGTGTGTGTGTGTGTGGGCCGTGTGTGTGTGTGTGTGTGGGCCGTGTGTGTGTGTGTGTGGGCCGTGTGTGTGTGTGTGTGTGGGCCGTATGTGTGTGTGTGTGGGCCGTGTGTGTGTGTGTGTGTGTGTGTGTGTGGGCCGTGTGTGTGGGCCGTGTGTGTGTGTGTGTGTGGGCCGTGTGTGTGTGGGCCGTGTGTGTGTGTGGGCCGTGTGTGTGTGTGTGTGGGCCGTGTGTGTGTGTGTGTGTGTGTGTGGGCCGTGTGTGTGTGTGGGGGCCGTGTGTGTGTGTGTGTGTGTGTGTGTGGGCCGTGTGTGTGTGTGTGGGCCGTGTGTGTGTGTGGGCCGTGTGTGTGTGTGTGTGTTTGGGCCGTGTGTGGGCCGTGTGTATGGGCCGTGTGTGTGTGTGTGGGCCGTGTGTGTGGGCCGTGTGTGTGTGTGCGTGTGTGCCGTGTGTGTGTGTGTGGGCCGTGTGTGTGTGTGCGTGTGGGCCGTGTGTTTGTGTGCGTGTGGGCCGTGTGTGTGTGTGCGTGTGGGCCGTGTGTGTGTGGGCCGTGTGGGCCGTGTGTGTGGGCCGTGTGTGTGGGCCGTGTGTGTGGGCCGTGTGTGTGTGTGGGCCGTGTGTGTGGGCCGTGTGTGTGTGTGTGTGGGCCGTGTGTGTGTGTGGGCCGTGTGTGTGTGTGTGGGCCGTGTGTGTGTGTGTGGGCCGTGTGTGTGTGTGTGGGCCGTGTGTGTGTGTGTGGGCCGTGTGTGTGTGTGGGCCGTGTGTGTGTGTGTGGGCCGTGTGTGTGTGTGTGGGCCGTGTGTGTGTGTGGGCCGTGTGTGTGTGTGTGTGGGCCGTGTGTGTGTGTGTGTGTGTGGGCCGTGTGAGTGTGTGTGTGTGGGCCGTGTGTGTGTGTGTGTGTGTGTGTGGGCCGTGTGTGTGTGTGTGTGTGTGGGCCGTGTGTGTGTGTGGGCCGTGTGTGTGTGGGCCGTGTGTGTGTGGGCCGTGTGTGTGGGCCGTGTGTGTGGGCTGTGTGTGTGTGTGGGCTGTGTGTGTGTGGTTGGGCCGTGTGTGTGTTTGTGTGTTTTGGGTGGGGCTCGCAGGGAGAGAGGCTGCACGATGGGTGGGGGCTCGCAGGGGGAGGGTGCTTGTTTTAGTGGGGATCGCACTAGGCAGGGGGTGATGATGCACGTTGGGGGGGATCGCAGGGGCAATGCTGCACGTTGGGGGGGCTCGCATGGAGAGCAGCTGCACGTTGGGGGGGCTCGCATGGAGAGCGGCTGCACGTTGGGGTGGGCTCGTAGAGAGAGCGGCTGTACGTTGGGGGGGCTCGCAGGGAGAGCGGCTGCACGTTGGGGGGGCTCGCAGGGAGAGCGGCTGTACGTTGGGCGGGCTCGCATCGAGAGCGGCTGTACGTTGGGCGGGCTCGCAGGGAGAGCGGCTGTACGTTGGGCAAGCTCGCAGGGAGAGCGGCTGTACGTTGGGCGGGCTCGCAGGGAGAGCGGCTGCACGTTGGGGGGGAGCTTGCAGGGGGAGAGCGGCTGCACGTTGGGGGGGAGCTTGCAGGGGGAGAGCGGCTGCACGTTGGGGGGGAGCTTGCAGGGGGAGAGCGGCTGCACGTTGGGGGGGAGCTTGCAGGGGGAGAGAGGCTGCACGTTGGGGGGGAGCTTGCAGGGGGAGAGAGGCTGCACGTTGGCGGGGAGCTTGCAGGGGGAGAGAGGCTGCACGTTGGGGGGGAGCTTGCAGGAAGAGAGAGGCTGCACGTTGGGGGGGAGCTTGCAGGAGGAGAGAGGCTGCACGTTGGGGGGAAGCTTGCAGGGGGAGAGAGGCTGCACGTGGGGTGGGGGAGCTTGCAGGGGGAGAGAGGCTGCACGTTGGGGGGGCGCTTGCAGGGGGAGAGAGGAGAGAGGCTGCACGTTGGGGGGGAGCTTGCAGGGGGAGAGAGGCTGCACGTTGGGGGGGAGCTTGCAGGGGGAGAGAGGCTGCACGTTGGGGGGGAGCTTGCAGGAGGAGAGAGGCTGCACGTTGGGGGGGAGCTTGCAGGAGGAGAGAGGCTGCACGTTGGGGGGGAGCTTGCAGGGGGAGAGAGGCTGCACGTGGGGTGGGGGAGCTTGCAGGGGGAGAGAGGCTGCACGTTGGGGGGGCGCTTGCAGGGGGAGAGAGGAGAGAGGCTGCACGTTGGGGGGGGAGCTTGCAGGGGGAGAGAGGCTGCACGTTGGGGGGGGAGCTTGCAGGGGGAGAGAAGCTGCACGTGGGGGGGGAGCTTGCAGGGGGAGAGAGGCTGCACGTTGCGGGGGGGAGCTTGCAGGGGGAGAGAGGCTGCACGTTGGGGGGGGAGCTTGCAGGGGGAGAGAGACTGCACGTGGGGGGCTCGTGCTGGGCAGGGGGCAGTGTTGCACTTTGTGGGAGGGGGCTCGCCTGTGTGCTATTAATCTTCTCCCTTTGTTTTTCTAATACAGTTTGTGGCTACTGGCATCTGGGTGTAATTGCCCCCCCCCGTCGTCCCACCTTAGAGACTGAGAGAACAGTGTGGTCTAATGCACATCACACCTCCTGTGTCCTCCAATGTATTCAACAAGAGGATTTTTATGGTAAATGGAGAAATTCAATTTTTACACCTAAAACGCACGGGACTCGGATACAAAAGATTTTTTTTCTTTCATTGTCACCAATATCCAACATGGCTTTATTCTACGTATTGATTTGTAAAGTTGATTGTTACAGTATATATTTGTATCCCCCGACCTACTGTCTCCCCCTCCCTAATTACCCTGTAGACTGTAAGCCCCCGAGGGCAGGGTCCGCTCCCCTCTGTACCCGTCTCTCATGATTGGTTTATTCACTGTAAATTATATCTGTATTTTGGGTGTAACCCGTTCCCATGTACAGCATGGAATAAATGTTCTCTATAAAAATAAAACTATAAATATATATATATTTTTTTTTTAAATTGATATACTTATTTTAATAAAACTGTTCTAGAAGTTTGGGCTGAATGTTCATTTCTATAATGATAAAGCTCGGTGTGACATTAGTGAGCAGTCACTGCCGGTCGGGCTGCGGTCACAGTGTTGTAGGTAGTTTCCAAAACATCTCAGTCCTCACATGTAGACCCACAGTAAACTAATCAGATCTCGCTGACAATTTATTTTCTGTCTTTAGCAGCCCCCGATCCTCTCTCATGCCCCCCATTTATTAGGCCCCATTCCTGTTTCACCCCTTTGGTGGCAACATAACTCCATGAGGCTCACACCGCCTGATTCCGGTCATATGGGGCGAAACGTTTTTTTTTTAAATTTAAAGGGACGTAAGTTGCTTTTTGCTGAGCGTCTGAAGCTGTTGTCACCACTGTTCCATAGGACAGGCTCTGGCAGAGGTCACACTACATATTTTACAGAGGGGTAACAATACTCCTTAGAAATCTTGAGAAGTATTTTTAGCCAAATAGGAGAACATCATAATATGCAGCAACTCAAAATAATAGTACATACAGTAGATGGGTATCTATAAGGCCCCTTTCAGATGTCCGTGTTTAAACAGGTGCAAGCCACACATACCAGTATGGTTGTCCGTGTGGTACCGGTAAAAAAAAGTAAGATACTGAAATTAATGTTTTTTTTCTTTTGTTGTTTAATGTGGAAAGCCTGAAAAATTAAAGAGATAGGAAGATAAATAGAGCTTATAGAATAGTGTTCTAGAGATAGTTAGCTTGACCAGCATTTTTACACCATTTTTATTTTTTAATTTAAAAAAAAAAAAAAAAGACGTGGGGTCCCCCCAACTTTCATGTCCAGCACAGGAACAGCAGCAGCTGTAGGCTGAAATCCTCAGCTCTCTGCTGGTTATGAAAAATAGAGGGGATCCCACGCTTATTTTTTACATTTTTAGTTTAAAAAAAATTACGTGTGGTCCCCTCCATTTTTACTAAAAAAAACAGCCATGGTACAACAGACCACTGGGGGATGATATTCTTAGGGTGGAAAGGGCCATGGTTATTTGGCTCTTTCCAGCCTAACAATAGCAGCCCACAGACGCCCGAGAAGTGGCACATCAATTAGATGCGCCAATTGTGGTGCTGGACCTGGCTCTTCCCGTTGCTTTGGTGGAATGGCAAACGGTAATATTTGTGGGGTTGATGCCAGCTCCAGCATACACCCCTACTACTAATCCAGTAGATGAAAGGAGAATAACAAACTTTATTTGAACAAAAAACCTTCGACTCAGACCTCATTCACCAATTTATTTGATTTTTATAAATAAAAAACAGTTCTGCTGTAATCTATGGTGAGGTCCCACGACATTCCCCCAAAAGCAAACCTGGAAAGACATAAAGAGAAAATCATTCAATAAATAAAGACAAAAGATACCCTCTTTTCCAATTTATTTCTCTATCAAAGCCCTAATCCTGGTCTGCCGAAAGCCAATTGGGGGCGGTCACGTCAATCCTATACTGCGTCACACTCAATGGAGAACCGAACATTCCTCATTGGTTGTGAGAGTACACACACACACATTGCTGTGGATGCTTCTGTTCGATGACCTGCATCTCATAAGGTGAGCTCAGGTTATCCAGGTCAGCAGTATGTGTGCGGGCGCGGCAGTGATGTCACAGGTTAATCAGAGTTCACAATGAACTCAGATGACATCCTGATGACACCCGCGCTACTGTGGGTGTTGCGGCAGTAACGTCATGGGTTCATCGGAGTTCCCAATGAACTTTGAAGAACCCGTGAAGTCACTGTCGCTACACCCGCGGTAGCGTAGGTGTCGTCAGGATATCAGAGTTCCTTGGATACTCACCTGTCCCCAGCGATGCTGTCCCTGGCACTGATGTCTATGGTGCTGCTGCTTCCAGGTCCTCCGTTGAGTGCATATTCATTGAGTATAATGAGCGGGGATCGGAAGCAAGTGACAGCAGGGCTGGAGACAAGTAAGTATAAAAAATCATTTTATTTCAGAGACACGTGTTTTCTCCGGTTCGTGTCACACGGATCACATCCGTGTGACACCCGTGCTGCCTGAGAAAAAAAAAAACAATGTCTGCGTGCAGGGAAATGTGGGGCAACACGGTCCATGTAAAAACATGCATGTGTGAGGAACACTATAGAATAACATGAGTACGTGTGGCATCCGTGTTAAAAATGGATGTCACACATACCTGAAACATATGGATAAAAATTCACCGTTTTCCCAATCGGTGCGGGTTCCAGTGATCGGACACTGATCAGCAGGTGATCACCTTGCCCATGGATAGGTGATAACTTGTTTTCACTAAACAATCCCTTTAAGGCGTGTAAACAATCCCTACAATTATTTGTCCGACAGCTCTCTCTTGACTATCACATACAGGAGTGCTTGGCCAAATGTTCTTGTGTTCTCTCTCTGAGAGCTGATGTCGCCTCCTCTGGGGGTGGATTATCTTTCAAGAGATCAAAAGCATCAACAAGTGGAATTCAAACACGCCGATTCCTTCACTCCCTTTACATCCATTCTCGAGGTAAGTCGGGAAGCCCCCATACACATCAGATTGTTGTCTGATCCGGGCGATTTTAGCCCTATGTTTATGGGAGCTTTCATGTAATCTGTATAAGGGCTTATTCAAATATCTATGATCATCAGTACAATCTCTGAACACAATGCATGGACTGGCTGAGGCTGTCCTTATGAACCTCATCACGAACCTCAGTGCAGCAACTCCGCTCTAGTCACCTCTAGTGAGATAGAATGGAGTTACTGTACATGGGACGTTCCTTACAGACAGTGCTGTGAGATCAGAAATCATGAACCTTAGTGCAACAACTGTGATCTAGTCATCTCTGTGCTGGGCAGTGTTGTAACTAGAATTTGATGGGCCCCAGTGCAAAATTAGGACCTGCCCCCCCCCAACACAGATACACTGGGTACAGGATAATGACACCGACACTCGGGGCATGGGATAATGACGCTGACACTCAGGGTACGGGATAATGAAGTTAACACTTGGCTCTTTCCCTCAGCACTCAGGTTTCCCATGATCTGAAATCCCTCTTTCTATCATCATCCAGCTTTCCTATGTTCTGATATCCATCTTGTCCTCAGCACCCAGCTTCCCTAGGCTCTGCTATACATCTTTCCCTCAGCACCCAGCTTTCCCATATCATAGCATCGTAAAGCTGGGTGCTGCGGGTAAGAGCCTCTTTCCATCAGTACAAAACTTTCCCATCCCAAGCTTATGTCTTTGTCCCCCCTTGTATATATAGTTCTCCAAATACTATAATGGCCCCCACATAGCCTTCCATATAGCATATTGGGTCCCACGTAACCCTTCATTTTACTAGAATGCGCCCCATAGTCCTCCTTGTATTATAATGCATTTCCCATAGTCCTCTATGTATAAGGTAGCTCTTATAGCCCTCCAATTATTATACTACAACTCCCATAGTCCTCCATGTATTATACTGCACCCCATAGTCCTCCATATATTATACTGCACCCCATAGTCCTCCATATATTATAATGCACCCCCATAGTCCTCCATGTTTTATAATGCACCCCCATAGTCCATGGATAAGGTAGCCCTCATAGGCCTTCATATATTATAATGCAGCCCCCATAGTCCTGTATGTATTATAATGCACCCCACAGCTCACCATGTATTATAATGCAGACCTCATAGGCCTCCATGTATAATAATGCAGCCCCCATAATCCTCCATATATTATAATAGTAGCTGTCATATACCGTCCCCCAGGCCCACCCACCCAGTTCCTTGACCACTTTTCAGCCTGGCTGCCGCACTTCATGTCCTCAGAATTACCAACCCTCATCCTAGGAGACTTTAACATACCCATGACCAGCCCCTCCTCCCCATCTGCATCCCAGCTTCTATCTCTCACCACCTCCCTTGGCCTCTCACAGCTCTCATCTTCTGAGACACATGAAGATGGTAACACTCTTGACCTGGTCTTTATCCGCCTCTGCTCAATCTCTGACTTTGACAACTCACCTCTTCCCCTCTCTGACCACAACATCCTCTCCTTCAAGCTCACAAACCCTCGTCCACCCCAGTACACTCCCACCTATCACACATTCAGAAACCTACAGGCCATTGACTTTCAGACCCTTACAGACTCTTTACACTCATCACTGTCCCCTATCTCCTCACTTTCCTGTCCTGATCTGGCTGTAAACCATTACAATGACACACTCAGAAATACCCTAGACCAAGTAGCACCCCTCACCCTCAGAACCTCCAAACACAGAGTAAAACAGCCTTGGCTCACTTCCCAAACTCGATTTCTCCAGTGATGCTCTAGGAGTGCCAAACGCATATGGAGGAAAACCCGCACACCAGAAAACTTCATCCACTACAAGTTCATCTTAAGGACCTACAACTCTTCCCTTCACCTCGCCAAACAGACCTACTTCACCACCCTTATTTCCTCACTATCCAACAATCCAAAAAAGCTCTTTGACACCTTTCACTCCCTCCTCAGTCCCAAAGTACATACCCCCATCACAGACCTTCATGCTGATGACCTGGCCTCATATTTCACAGATAAAATAGAAAACATCCGCCAGGAGATCAGCTCCCAGCTACCAAGCGTTGTGAATCCCATCCCTCCATATATCCCATCAAGCTCACTTTCCACATTTGACCCAGTCACAGAGGAGGAAATCTCCATGCTCCTCTCTTCTTCTCATCCTACCACTTGCCCTACTGATCCCTTTCCCTCACACCTACTCCAGTACCTCTCTCTGGTTGTCACCACTCACCTAACTAAAATCTTCAATCTCTCTCTCTCTTCGGGTATCTTCCCCTCCTCCCTCAAACACTCTATTATTACTCCATTATTAAAAAAAACCTTCCCTTGATCCGTCCTGCACAAGCAACTACAGACCAGTCTCCAATCTCCCCTTCATCTTCAAACTCTTGGAGCGCCTGGTCTACTCTTGCCTCACCCGCTACCTGTCCTCTCACTCTCCTCTAGATCCTTTACAGTCTGGCTTCCGCCTTTTACACTCAACAGAAACTGCCCTTGTCAAAGTGACCAATGACCTATTGACTGCAAAACGTAATGGTGACCACTCTCTGCTTATCCTTCTTGACCTCTCTGCCGCCTTCGACACTGTTGACCACCATCTCCTTCTCTCTATGCTCCATTCTATCGGCCTAAAGGACACTGTGCTCTCGTGGTTCTCTAACTATCTTTCTGGCCGTTCATTCAATGTATCATTTGCTGGCTCCACATCTTCTCCTCTTCCTCTCACTGTTGGGGTCCCTCAAGGTTCAGTCCTCGGCCCTCTTCTTTTCTCCCTCTACACTGCCCCAATTGGAATGACCATCAGCAGATTTGGTTTTCAGTACCATCTTTATGCTGATGACACACAGCTATACACCTCATCCCCTGAGCTCACCCCCGCTGTACTACAGAACAGAAGTGACTGCCTGACTGCAGTTTGCAATGTCATGTCTGCTCTCTATCTCAAACTTAACCTTTCCAAAACTGCCCGCTCCTGCCGCTTGCACCTCAAGAACATCTCTAGAATCCGCCCCTTTCTCACAATGGAAATGACAAACACTCACCGTGGCCCTGATCCACTCTCGCCTTGATTACTGTAACTCTCTATTAATTGGTCTCCCCCTAACTAGACTCTCTCCTCTACAGTCCATCCTTAATGCAGCAGCTAGGGTCATCTATCTGGCTAATCGCTACTCGGATGCCTCTGCTCTGTGCCAGTCAATGCACTGGCTGCCCATATATCACAGGATCCAATTCAAACTGCTTGTTCTCACCCACAAAGCTCTCCACAGTGCGGCACCCCCTACATCTCCACCCTCCTCTCTGTCTATCACCACAAAGCTCTCCACAGTGCGGCACCCCCCTACATCTCCACCCTCCTCTCTGTCTGTCTCTGTCTCACCCCACCCGTTCTCTACGCTCTGAAAATGACTTTCGACTAACATCAACACTAATCCGAACCTCCCCCTCCCGGATCCCTGACTTCTTCCGAGCTGCACCAATCCTCTGGAAAGCTCTACCCCAAGAAGTTAGGATGAATCATAACTTACTCTGCTTCAGACGCTCCCTAAAAACGCATCTCTTTAGGGCGGCCTATCACACTCCCTAATCTAATCCAATTCACACAGTGCCTCTACAACTTCTCACAACATAACCCCACGTCAAACTCCATGCCACCCAAATGCATCTCAAGATTCAGGTCAATTGGTCCAGGAAGCCATTATCTATCCCCCATTTCCTTGAAATTGCTGGTTTGTCATTGTAAATAAGCACTTATACCTTGCCCCCCCACCCCACCCATATCTCATTGTAGATTGTAAGCTCTCACGAGCAGGGTTGTCTTTTTTTCCCCCTCTAAATATTGTATTTTCTATTACTGTTATTACTGTTACTTGTTTGTATATGATCCTCCTGAATTGTAAAGCGCTGCGGAATATGTTGGCGCTATAGAAATAAAGATTATTATTATTATTAATATTATTAATACAGCTCACATAGTACTCCATGTATTACTGTATAATGCACTCCCCATAGTCATTCATGTATTATAATGCAGCCCTCAAAGTCCTCTGTATATTATACTGAACCCCATTGTCCTGCATATACTGCACCCCATAGCCATCTATGTAAAATTCACCCCATAGTACTCCATATATTATACTGCACCACATAGTTCTCCATGTATTATACTGCACCCCATAGTACTACATATATTATACTGCACCCCACAGTCCTGCGTATATTATACTGCACCCCATAGTTTTCCATATATTATAATGCACCCCCATAGTCCTATATGTATTATAATGCAGTCACCATAGTCCTTCATACACTGTGTGCAGAATTATTAGGCAAGTTGTATTTCAGAGGATTTTTTTCTATTATTGATCAACAACTATGTTCTCAATCACCCAAAAGACTCATAAATATCAAAGCTTAATATTTTTGGCAGTTGGAGTGGGGTTTTTTAGATTTGGCTATCTAAGGCTATGTGTCCACGCTTCGGAAAATGCACGGATTTTGCCGCTGATTTCTCGCGGAAAAGCCGCGGATTTCCCGAAAATCTGCAGCACCGGCACTTCCCAGCCATTTCTATGGCATTTTGGAAATGCTGTGTCCATGCTGCGGATTTTTCCGCAGCGGATTTCGTGCGTATTTTGGTCCGGAAAAATCCGCGACATGTCAATTATTGTTGCGGGTTTTCATCCGGATTTTGGCTTTAAAATTGGGAAAAAAAAAAAATCCGCACCAAAATCCGCATCAAATCCGCGGCAATTCCGCACCTTTGAAAAGGTGCGGATTTTGCGGGAAAGCTGCGGATTTTGATGCAGAAAAATCGGCAGCTACATTCTCTCTTGGACACATAGCCTTAGGCTATGTGCCCACGCTGCGGATTTTGCGCGGATTTTGCGCGGATTTTGCCGCGGATTTGCCGCGGATTTCCCGAAAATCTGCAGCAGCGGCACTTCCAAGCCATTTCAATGGCATTTTGGAAATGCTGTGTCCATGCTGCGGATTTTTCCGCTGCGGATTTGCCGCGGATGTTGATCCGGAAAAATCTGCAGCATGTCAATTGTTTGGTGCAGATTTGGTGCGGATTTTTGGTTTTGAATGGGGAAAAAAAAAAAAAAATCCGCATCAAAATCCGCGGCAAATCCGCGATAAATCCGCGGCAAATCCGCGGCAAATCCGCGGGTGCGAATTTGCTGCGAAAGTCGCGGATTTTCAGGCAGAAAAATCCGCAGGTACATTCTACCGTGGACACATAGCCTTAGGAGGATATCTGTCTGTGCGGGTTACTGTGGAGAATTATTAGGCAACTTAATAAAAACCAAATCTATTTCCATCTCACTTGTTTATTTTCACCAGGTAAACCAATATAACTGCACAAAATTTAGAAATAAACATTTCTGACATGCAAAAAAAACAACACAAAAATTAGTGACCAATATAGCCCCCTTTCTTTATGATGACACTTAACATCCTACCATCCATAGATTCTGTCATTGCTTGATCTGTTTACACTCAACATTGCGTACAGCAGCCAGCCACCACAGCCTCCAGCCACCACAGCCTCCAGCCACCACAGCCTCCAGCCACCACAGCCTCCAGCCACCACAGCCTCCAGCCACCACAGCCTCCAGCCACTGCTCCCAGAGGTGGACTGTTTTCTCTCCCTGTAGATCTCACATTTTATGAGGGACCACAGATTCTCTATGGGGTTCAGATCAGGTGAACAAGGGGGCCATGTCATTATTTTTTCATCTTTTAGACCTTTACTGGCCAGCCACGCTGTGGAGTAGTTGGATGCATGTGATGAAGCATTGTCCTGCATGAAAATCATATTTTTCTTGAACGATACTGATTTCTTCCTGTACCACTGCTTGAAGAAGTTGTCTTCCAGAAACTGGCAGTAGGTCTAGGAGTTGAGCTTCACTCCATTCTCAACCCGAAAAGGTCACACAAGTTGATCTTTGATGATCCCAGCCCATACCAGTACCCACCTCCACCTTGCTGGCGTCTGAGTCGGAGTGGAGCTCTCTGCCCTTTACTGATCCAGCCTCTGGCCCATCCATCTGCCCATCAAGAGTCACTCTCATTTCATCAGTCCCTAAAACCTTTGAAAAATCAGTCTTAAGATATTTCTTGGCCCAGCCTTGACGTTTTATCTTATGTTTCTTGGTCAGAGGTGGTGGTTTTTCAGCCTTCCTTTTCTTGGCCATGTCCCCGAGTATGGCACACCTTGTGCTTTTTGATACTCCAGTAACGTTGCAGCTGTGAAATATGGCCAAACTGGTGGCAAATGGCATCTTGGCAGCTTCACGCTTGATTTTCCTCAATTCATGGGCAGTTATTTTGTGGCTTTTTGTCCCGGAACGCTTCTTGCGACCCTGTTGGCTATTTGCCATGAAACGCTTGATTGTTAGGTGATCACGCTTCAAAGGTTTAGCAATTTCAAGACTGCTGCATCCCTCTGCAAGACATCTCACAATTTTAGACTTTTCAGAGCCCGTCAAATCTCTCTTCTGACCCATTTTGTCAAAGGAAAGGAAGCTGCCTAATAATTAAGCACACGTTATATAGGGTGTTGATGTCATTACACCACACCTCATTACAGAGATGCACATCACCTGATTTACTTAATTGGTAGTTGGCTTTCACTATACAGCTTGGAGTAGGACAACATGTAGAAAAAGTATCATGTGATCAAAATACTAATTTGCCTAATAATTCTGCACACAGTGTATTGTATTATTCACCCCATAGTCCTTAATGTATTCTAATGCAGCCCTATTGTCCATGTATAAGGTAACGCCATTAGTCCTCATATAATGCAGCCCCCATAATCCTATATGTATTATAACGCATCCCCATAGTCCTTCATATTGTATTATGCAGCCCCATAGTTCTCCCTGTATAATGCACCCTCGCATTCCATGTATAAGGTGTCCTTCATATTGTATTATGCAGCCCTATAATCCTCCATATACAGTGCCTACAAGTAGTATTCAACCCCCTGCAGATTTAGCAGGTTTACACATTCGGAATTAACTTGGCATTGTGAAATTTGGACTGTAGATCAGCCTGGAAGTGTGAAATGCACTGCAGCAAAAAAGAATGTTATTTCTTTTTTTATTTTTTTTTTAAATTGTGAAAAGTTTATTCAGAGGGTCATTTATTATTCAACCCCTCAAACCACCAGAATTCTGTTTGGTTCCTCTAAAGTATTAAGAAGTATTTCAGGCACAAAGAACAATGAGCTTCACATGTTTGGATTAATTATCTCTTTTTCCAGCCTTTTCGGACTAATTAAGACCCTCCCCAAACTTGTGAACAGCACTCATACTTGGTCAACATGGGAAAGACAAAGGAGCATTCCAAGGCCATCAGAGACAAGATCGTGGAGGGTCACAAGGCTGGCAAGGGGTACAAAACCCTTTCCAAGGAGTTGGGCCTACCTGTCTCCACTGTTGGGAGCATCATCCGGAAGTGGAAGGCTTATGGAACTACTGTTAGCCTTCCACGGCCTGGACAGCCTTTGAAAGTTTCCACCCGTGCCGAGGCCAGGCTTGTCCGAAGAGTCAAGGCTAACCCAAGGACAACAAGGAAGGAGCTCAGGGAAGATCTCATGGCAGTGTGGACATTGGTTTCAGTCAATACCATAAGTAACGTACTCCACCGCAATGGTCTCCATTCCAGACGAGCCCGTAAGGTGCCTTTACTTTCAAAGCGTCATGTCAAGGCTCGTCTACAGTTTGCTCATGATCACTTGGAGGACTCTGAGACAGACTGGTTCAAGGTTCTCTGGTCTGATGAGACCAAGATCGAGATCTTTGGTGCCAACCACACACGTGACGTTTGGAGACTGGATGGCACTGCATACGACCCCAAGAATACCATCCCTACAGTCAAGCATGGTGGTGGCAGTATCATGCTGTGGGGCTGTTTCTCAGCCAAGGGGCCTGGCCATCTGGTCCGCATCCATGGGAAGATAGATAGCACGGCCTACCTGGAGATTTTGGCCAAGAACCTCCGCTCCTCCATCAAGGATCTTAAGATGGGTCGTCATTTCATCTTCCAACAAGACAACGACCCAAAGCACACAGCCAAGAAAACCAAGGCCTGGTTCAAGAGGGAAAAATCAAGGTGTTGCAGTGGCCTAGTCAGTCTCCTGACATTAACCCATATGAAAACTTGTGGAAGGAGCTCAAGATTAAAGTCCACATGAGACACCCAAAGAACCTAGATAACTTGGAGAAGATCTGCCTGGAGGAGTGGGCCAAGATAACTCCAGAGACCTGTGCCGGCCTGATCAGGTCTTATAAAAGACGATTATTAGCTGTAATTGCAAACAAGGGTTATTCCACAAAATATTAAACCTAGGGGTTGAATAATAATTGACCCACACTTTTATGTTGAAAATTTATTAAAATTTAACTGAGCAACATAACTTGTTGGTTTGTAAGATTTATGCATCTGTTAATAAATCCTGCTCTTGTTTGAAGTTTGCAGGCTCTAACTTATTTGCATCTTATCAAACCTGCTAAATCTGCAGGGGGTTGAATACTACTTGTAGGCACTGTATAATGCACCCCATGGTAACCCAATTAGTCCTCCATATAATGCAACCCCCTAAGTCCTATATGTACTAAAATGCACCCCATAGTCCTTCATATTAGATTATGTAGCTCCATAGTCCTCCATGTATAATGCACCCCTATATTCCATGTAAAAGGGATCCTTCATATAGTATTATGCACCCCTTATATTCCTGCATATAGTATTATGCACCCCTTATATTCCTCCATATAGTATTATGCTCCCCTTATATTCCTTCATATAGTTTAGTACACGCCTTATATTCCTCCATATAGTAGTATGCACCCCTTATATTCCGCCATATACTAGTATGCAGCCCCCATATAGTGCACCACCATATTGTGTGCCCCAATATAATATTGTGCGCCAACATATAGTTATATGTGTCACGCTCCCCGGTGCCCGTGCCATGCTCCCCGGTGCCCGTGCCACGCTCCCCGGTTCCCCTGCCACGCTCCCCGTCTCCCCTGCCACGCTCCCCGGCTCCTCTGCCACGCTCCCCGGCTCCTCTGCCACGCTCCCGGACCTCGCTTCCCCGCTCCCGTGCCACGCTCCCCGGTCCCCCGCTCCTCAGCCTCCATGCTCCCTCACCTGCGTCCTCCAGGCAACCCGGTCCCCGGTCCCAGCGCCCGTCTGCTGTCCTGAGCCGCCCCGGCACTCCTGCCTCCTGTACACCGCATCCTGCTCTGGCTTCTGGCACCCGGGCCTCGCGCATGTGCATTAGGGCGCGCGCGCGCGGTCATTGACCTTTTCTTAAAGGGCCAGCGTCCTCCAACAGGATATTGAAGATGCAGGTACAGGGTATATAGGGGGTTCCTTTCCAAGTGGGTGGGGCCTGTTCTTCGTGTTTGCTAAGCTAGGAGTCAGGTCTCCCTGTACCATTGTCTCATACTCACCTATCTCTCTTGTAGAGCCGCTCGTGTCCCGCCAACCGGTCATGACGGTTCCAGAACCCTGAACGGACTGTCCGCCATCTTCTCAGTCCCTACCGTCTCCGATTCCTGGATCTGTGTGGTGACCGATCTCCCCGTTCCGCTGGTTCCGGACCCTGCCTGATATCATCTCGGCCTCCGAACCTGCGCTCCGTCACCCGGACTACCTTCAGAGACTCCGTGATCTCAGGGACTTCTACACCCACTCCTCTGAACGGACTGTCCTGCTACCCGTAGTGCTTCGGCTACTGGGCACCTTGCCCTCGGTGGGGTGCTCAGTCCAGTGGATCCACACCTCCTGGGCCTACCCGTCATCCTGGTCCTAGCAATATGCAGCCCCATATACTATTTTGCAACCCCCATATATGCTTCCCCATAGTCCTCTCGAATTCCTGATTAAATACACAAATATACTCACTTGTCCTCATTCAGTCACTGCCCCAGTCTCCTCAGCGTGTGTCCACTGTTATGCCACTCTGACATTTTAGCACATCAGTGCGCAGTAGTGACGTCACTGCTAGAGATGAGCGATGTTCGAGGTTCGCCAATTTCATGTTCGAGTGATTTTTGCTAAAAGCTCGACAGTTCGAGTTACGTTCGAGAACGGTTCGATCACCAAAAAGCCTAGCTAGTTACTAGCTGGCTTTTCACTGTAATAGGGTGAGTCACTCTGTGATTCACACTATTATCAAATTTCAGCGTATAGTGTGCGGGGGGGACGGGGTTTAGATCTGTGCTGCTGCAAAGTGCTGAGAGAATGCCGATCACCATTTTTTAATTTTTTTTTCCCCTAACCGCGCGTGCAGTGGGGCGTTCCAGGCTGTCAGCAAATCACAGACACACACACAGCTAAGTGGATTTTTGCCAGACAAGCAAGGGCATGTGTCATAGGCTGTGCATGTCACATGTCCTTAACCTATAAGATACGGCCATTTTCCCCTTCGCCGCTATTATCTGTCTTCTGCGTGTGGGTGACAGTCACCGCTCACGCTGCTGCTGCTGTGTGCGCTATAGAGATACAGTGCAATCTACACAGCGCTTTAGGGATTAGGGACTGCTGGTTATTTCAGCCCTTTTCAGGCCTGATTTACAGGCATTCATAGCCATAGCTGCTAAGCATGTCCGTGCAAATGCGGTGTAGGGCTTTAGATAACAGCATCTGGCTACCTCAGCTCAGGCAATTCCTTGCTGCATTTTTTCATTAGCAGGGATAGAAAGTGAGGCTTCCTTTGCTGTCCTGCTCCCCAGAGCACCCGTGCATTCTACCCACATGCACATTTTTGCCACGCTATTTTATTTGCCCAAAGAGCTGACACTTTTTGTGCCATCCTAAAAGTGTCTGGAATACTACCTTAGTGTTCCTTTGCTGTCTTGCTACCTACAGCACCCGTGCATTATACCCACCTGCCCATTTTTGCCATGCTATTTTATTTGCCCTAAGAGCTTACACTTTTTGTGACATCCTAAAAGTGTCTGAGATAGTACCTTAGGGCGGCTTTGCACACTACGACATCGCAGGTGCGATGTCGGTGGGGTCAAATTGAAAGTGACGCACATCCGGCATCGCATGCGACATCATAGTGTGTAAAGCCTAGATGATACGATTAACGAGCGCAAAATCGTCGTAATCGTATCATCGGTGCAGCGTCGGCGTAATCCATAATTACGCTGACGCGACGGTCCGATGTTGTTCCTCGTTCCTGCGGCAGCACACATCGCTGTGTGTGAAGCCGCAGGAGCGAGGAACATCTCCTACCGGCGTCACCGCGGCTTCCGTAGGATATGCGGAAGGAAGGAGGTGGGCAGGATGTTTACATCCTGCTCATCTCCGCCCCTCCGCTGCTATTGGCCGCCTGCCGTGTGACGTCGCTATGACGCCGCACGACCCGCCCCCTTAGGAAGGAGGCGGGTCGCCGGCCAGAGCGACGGTCGCAGGGCGGGTGAGTGCGTGTGAAGCTGGCGTAGCAATAATTTTCGCTACGCCAGCTATCACACGATATCGTACCTGCAACGGGGGCGGGGACTATCGCGTGCGACATTGCAGCATCGGCTTGCGATGTCGCAACGTGCAAAGCCCGCCTTACTGTTCCTTTGCTGTCCTGCTACCCACAGCACCCGTGCATTATACCCACCTGCCTATTTTTGCCACGCTATTTTATTTGACCAAAGAGCTGACACTTTTTGTGCCATCCTAAAAGTGTCTGGAATACTAAGTTAGTGTCCCTTTGCTGTCCTGCTACCCACAGCACCCGGGCATTCTACCCAACTGCCCATTTTTCCCACACAATTCTAATTGCAAACTGTGCTGCCACTGTTAGGGGCATATTAAAATTGTCTGGGATAGTCAGTGTTTGTTCTTCAGCTGTCAATAAATCTAGACCACCTCTGCAATCTACAGCACCTCTCCATTTTTGCTACCACATTTTAAGTGTCCAATCTTTTCGCTAACAAAATGAGTGGCAAAAGGACAGATGCTGGTGGGAAGGGGAACAGGCGTGTTGGAAAAGGAAAAAAAGTTTGTGTCCGTGGGGTAGGTGGGAAAGCTACATTAACATCTGCTGAAGAAATGCCATCTTCCAGCAAAAGTAAGATGTCTACTACTTTCCGTGGACAATCCGATGTGCTTCCTTTTTTACGGAACTGAACAACTGTAACAAAGGTAGATGATGCACAAAAAAAGAACAAGCTTGAATGGATCTCAAGTGCTCCAACAAGTGGCCTCTCCTCCACCTCAACTTCAACATCCAAAAAACAACAGTCCTCTGAGTTGTCATCCCAATCGCACTTGCTTTCTCCCAGCTCTCAAGTCTCTACCCGCCCTGAAGAGTATGGTGTAACAGAGATGGCTGAGTCTGCAGAGCTGTTCAGTCACACTATAGCCTGGGAATCAGAGGCCTGTTGCCAAGCTACAGTGAGTACAGACCAGGAAATGGTCTGCAGTGATGCGCAGAAGCTTTGTGAGTCTGATTCAGGCCTTGATGACCAAGTTTCTGAGCATAATGTAGACCCTCATTCCCAAACTGTAACACCTGTTGGTAGAGACAATGAGGAACATACTGATGACGATGAGACGCAGATACCAGATTGGGATGACAACTTAACTTGATAATGAAGTTCTAGATCCCACTTACAGTCAACCCACAGTCAGGCACTCGAGGAGGACACCAGAGGCGGTGGAGGAGGATGCAACTGATGACGAAGTTACCTAGCGCCTTCCTGGACAGAGTCGGAGAACTGGAAGCACGTCAACAACTGCATCCTCAGCCATAACTCTGCCTCTGAGCACAAGTCGGGGTGGCTCTGGAGGTCGCATGGCCTCTAAGCCTTGCCTAGCCGGGTCCTTTTTTGACCTTGCAAAGGATCTCCCAAATCATGCGATCTGTAAAATTTGTCACCAATCTATAAGTAAAGGCCAAAACCTCACCAGTTTGACAACTTCTTCCATGAATCGTCACATGAATAACAAGGATAAGTCCCAGTGGGAAGCTCACCGTGCTGCAATGCGGCCTAGCGGAGCGGGCCAACCACCGCCTGCCCCTTCAAGTTCCTCCGCGCGCCCTTCATCTTCTATGACTGTGGGGACAGCTGTCACACATGTTTTTCCACGCAGACCTTCCACCTCTTTAACCGCAACAGCCAGTTTGCTTGGCAGGTTGTCAGTTGGTTTGGAAGGGGAAACAAGTGCTAGTGTAGAGTTCTCTCAGACATCGAGAGCACCAACTTTGGATGAAGGCAACATCATGTCTCCGCCTGCACTTTCCTCACAGACCTGCAGTTTTCCAGGGACACCCTACTCACCACCGTCTCCACACAGCAGCCAGATCTCCGTCCCTCAGATGTGGACAAATAAAAGGCCATTTCCTCCGAGCCATGACAAAGCTAAGAGGTTGACTTTCACCCTCTGTAAGCTCTTGGCTACCGAAATGCTGCCTTTCCGCCTGGTGGACACAGAGGATTTTCAAGACCTTATGTCAGTCGCAGTGCCCCAGTGCCAGATGCCCAGTCGCCACTACTTCTCCAAGAAAGGTATGCCTGCGCTACACCAGTATGTCGCACACAACATCGCCGCTTCCTTGAGAAACTCTGTGTGTGACAGGGTGCATTTCCCCACCGATACTTGGACCAGTAAGCATGGACAGGGGCGTTACATGTCGCTGACTGGGCACTGGGTAACTATGGTGAGAGATGGTGAGGGGTCTGCTGAACAAGTCTTGCCATCCCCACGACTTGTGCGTCAATCCTCTGTATGTCGAAGTTCCTCCACTGCTTCTGCCTCCTCAAACTCATCTGGGTCCTCCACCTCCGCCCAAAGCCTGTGTGGTCAGGCCACCCGCGTTGTAACTGTGCACAAGGAATCCCACACACCTCCTTACTATGCTGGCAGCAGAGCTCAACGGCATCAGGCGGTCTTTACGTTGAAATGTCTGGGAAATAAGAGTCACACAGCTGAGGAGTTGTGGTCAGCTCTGCACTCGGAGTTTCGTAAATGGTTGTCTCCACTCAACCTGCAGCCAGGTAAGGCCGTGTGCGACAATGCTGCAAACCTGGGTGCGGCCCCTCGCCGGGGCAAGGTGACACACGTGCCTTGTATGGCTCACGTTTTGAACCTTGTTGTCCAGCAATTTTTCACCCACTATCCCGACCTAGATGGGCTTCTGCACAGGGCACGGTCACTCTCTGCTCACTTCCGCCGTTCAACCGCCGCAGCTGACCGACTTGCATCGCTGCAGAAGTCTTTCGGCCTGCTGGTTCATCGCCTGAAATGCGATGTGACGACATGCTGGAATTTGACTCTCCACATGTTACAGCGACTGTGGCAGCACCACCGAGCCCTGGTGCAATATGTTATGACGTATAGCCTGGGCCAACGAGATGCAGAGGTGGGGAAGATCACGCTGATGGAGTGGTCTCAGATCAAGGACCTATGCACCCTTCTGCACAGCTTCGACATGGCGACGAATATGTTTAGCGCTGACAATGCCATTATTAGCATGACAACGGAAGGGCCAACAAGATCTACAAGGACCAGACGTTCATCATCACCAAGGCGGCAGGCATGGGACAGTGGGGGAGAGGGATTAACAAGGGCGCATGGTAGCAGCCAAACTGTTTAGGAAGGGACAGGAGCCCATGAAGAAATGGAGGACGAACTGTCGATGGGCATGGAAGACTCAGCTGATGAGGGAGACCTTGGTCAAATTTCGGTTGTTCGAGGTTGGGAGGATATGTCAGAGGAAGGCAGCATGGTTATCACCTCGCCGCCACCAACACAGCAAGGACTTGGTCCGCAGGGATGCGTAAGACACATGAGTGCCTTCTTGCTGCACTACCTTCAACATGACCCTCGGATTATCCGAATTAGAAGTAATGATCACTACTGGCTTGCCACACTCTTAGATCCCCGGTACAAGTCCAAGTTTTGCAAAATAATTCCAGCCATAGAAAGGGACGCACGTATGCAGGAATATCAGCAGAAGCTGTTACTCGATCTTAGCTCGGCTTTTCCACCAAACAACCGTGCAGGTGCAGGGAGTGAATCTCCCAGTTGTAACTTGACAAACATGGGACTGTCTCGTCATCAACAGTCAAACCGTACCAGCAGCACAGTTTTATTGAATCGTTTCATAATTTTTTAGACCCTCCTTTGCAAGGCCACCAGAGACAAGAAGTCTTAAGGCTGCTTTACACCAGACAATCTATCGTGCGATTGATCGTCGGGGTCACGGTTTTTGTGACGCACATCCGGCATCGCTGGCGATGCCGGCCTGTGTGACACCTCTTAGCGACGCAGTATCGCTCACAAATCGTGAGTCGGGTACTGCTCGCTAGGTTCCATAATATCGTTTAATTTAGTTGATCACCGTTTCCGTGGTAGCACACGCCATCCGTGTGACCCCACGGGAACGATGAGCAGCTCACCTGCCTCCCGCGGCCGCCGCCGGCTCTATGTGGAAGGAAGGAGGTGGGCGGGATGTTTACGTCCCGCTCATCTCCGCCCCTCCGCTTCTATTGGCCGGCATCCGTGTGACGTCGCTGTGACGCCGAACGTCCCTCCCACTCCAGGAAGTGGACGTTCACCGCCCACAGCGAGGTCGCACGAGAGGTAAGTATGTGTGACGGGGGGTTACCGACTTTGTGTGCCACGGGCAGCGATTTGCCCGTGACGCAAAAAGGACGGGGGCGGGTACGATCGATTGTGAAATCGCACAATCGGTCGTACCGTGTAAAGCAGCCTTTACACATAGTCAACAGCTGGAGAGGATGATACATGAGTATCTCCAAATGAACATCGATGCCATGACTTTGCAAATGGAGCCTTGCTCATTTTGGGCTTCAAATCTTGAAAAATGGCCAGAGCTCTCCACTTACGCCTTGGAGATCTTGTCGTGTCCCGCGGCCAGCGTTGTCTCTGAATGTGTCTTCAGTGCTGCTGGGTGTGTGCTGACAGATAAGCGCACGCGTCTGTCCAGTGACAATGTGGACAGACTAACGTTCATCAAGATGAACAAGTCATGGATCAGCAAGGACTTTGCTACCCCGGTGTCATCCTGGGGAAAGTAAAGGCTTGTGGATTTGGATTATGCTTGATGCAAGTCAACATGTGAAGTTTACAACTGGGGCACAAGTGATGCCACTGATGTGGTGTCTGTGGGGCCCAATTTTTGGAAAAAAGGGAGACTCCGCTTGGAGTCCCCTTGCTGTGTTTTAAAAAAGGATCCAAGATGAACAAGTCATGGTTCAGCAAGGACTTTGCTACCTACCCCGTTGTCATCCTGAAGACAGTTAAGGCTGGCGTATTTTTGAATGTGCTTGATGCAAATCAACAGGTCAAGTTTGCAACTGGGGCACAAGTGATGCCACTGAAGGGGTGTGTGTGGCCCAATTTTTGGAAAAAAGGGAGACTCTGCTTAGAGTCCCCTTGCTGTGTTTTACATGATTTTAGAAGGGCGTGCCATGCCTATATCTGTGTCTCCTCCTCTTTTTCCTCGTCCAGCTGTTTTGTTTTCGCATGAGTATATGTCACTTTCCCATGTGTTTGTGGTATGTTGTGAGTTGTTTGTCACCTTTTGGACACCTTTGAAGGTGTTTTCTATGTGTTTTTATGTGTTTGCCTCCCATTGTTTTCAATGGGGTTCAAGAGGTTCGTCAAACGGTTCGTCGAACGGCGCCTCGAACTGAGCCTTCAGAGGCTCGCTCATCTCTAGTAACCGCAGTCCTCCATGCTGACACATCAGTGTCTCACAGACACAGTAATAGAATGATTAGAAATAGAGTGTTCTGCTCCTCCTCACATTGTTCCTTTCAATTGTATTGGCATCTGTGATGGTGATGCCGATATAAATGAAAGTACGATCGTCGGCAGGAGGTCCACGGGGCCACAGTGACTCACGGGCCCAATCTAGACAGCTCACTAGTGAATCATCTAGAATGGAGTGGCAAAAATAAGGTGCTCAAAATATTCACTCTGATCTAGACGGCTCACTGCTGAATCACCTAGAACAGAGTGGCTAAAATGAGGTCCTCAAAAAATCCACTCTGATATAGACGGCTCACTACTGAAGCAGCTAGAACGGAGTGGCTAAAATGAGGTCCTCAAAAAATCCACTCTGATATAGACGGCTCACTACTGAAGCAGCTAGAACGGAGTGGCTAAAATGAGGTCCTCAAAAAATCCACTACGACACAATGTGGATATTATGAGGACTTTCAGCTGCGCTCTGTTACGGTTTTTGCTTTGAGGCTCCTCCCACTATTCAAAAAAATCCATTCCAGTCACTTCAGTACCAAATATACATAATGTAGTGGCTAAAATGAGGTCCTCAAAAAATCCACTCTGATATAGACGGCTCACTACTGAAGCAGCTAGAACGGAGTGGCTAAAATGAGGTCCTCAAAAAATCCACTACGGCACAATGTGGATATTATGAGGACTTTCAGCTGCGCTCTGTTACGTTTTTTGCTTTGAGGCTCCTCCCATTATTCGAAAAAATCAATTCCAGTCACCTCAGTACCAAATATACATAATGTAGTGGCTAAAATGAGGTCCTCAAAAAATCCACTCTGATATAGACGGCTCACTACTGAAGCAGCTAGAACGGAGTGGCTAAAATGAGGTCCTCAAAAAATCCACTACGACACAATGTGTGAAATTATAAGCACTTTCTCGGCTGCGCTCTGTTACTTTTTCGCCGTGAGGCTCCTCCCACTCTTCAAAAAACTAAATTTCAGTCACCTCAGTACCAAACTGTACATACTGAAGGCTACAGAGAGATCCTCAAAAAATCCACTCTGATCCAATATTGTACGTTATGAAGACTGTCAGCTGCGCGGTTCCGTTTTTCCTTGTGAGGCTCCGCCCACTCTTTCAATGTCAGTCCTGCGGCCATGACTTGTGGAAATACGGTAAAATTAAAATTCCAGCAAAACTGAACAATCAGCGCTGTGTGGAATTATTTATATTGTAAAAAATAATAATAAAATGTAAGTTATAATAATAATGAAAATAAAAATTTGCCCTTTGGAAAAAAATAATAAATATAACAGTGTGAGCATCTAATAAATAAAAACATGAAATCATTCCAAATATAAATCTCATTCCAGCCCCTGCTCTGAGGCCTGGAGACCCCCGCTGTAGAAACTGAACTGTGTTGTATGGAGAAAAGATCACAGAGATCATCAAAAAATCAACTCTGATCTAGCCACCTCACTAGTGAAGCAGCTAGAACGGAGGGGATAAAATGAGGTGACCAAGAACATGTGACTGCAGCGAGGCCTCAAGAAATCAACTCTGATCTAGACACTTCAGTAGTGAGCCGGCTAGATCAGAGTTGAAAAAATGAGGACCACAAAAAACCCACTCTGATCTAGACACTTCAGTAGTGAGCCGGCTAAATCAGAGTGGAAAAAATGAGGCCTCCAAAAATCAACTCCGATATAGCCGGCTCACTACTGAAGCAGCTAGATCAGAGTTGATTTTTTGAGGACCACAAAAAAATCAACTCTGAACTAGACGCAACCGATTTACCATGGCATGAAACAAGTCTGTGGCTGCACGAGAGAGAAATGTCCCCCAATCATCAAAAGTAAAAAGCACCTCCAGTATGTGTCTGTGTATAGGATTGTGTCTGTCTTTTGTGTATGATTATTTGTATGTGAATGTTTTCAAATATGTATACACTTCTATGTGACTATATCTGTGTATGTGTCTGTATATATGTGTGTGTATATGGCTGTACACAGGTGTCTGTATATATGTGTGTGTATACGGCTGTACGCAGGTGTCTGTATATATGTGTGTGTATATGGCTGTACGCAGGTGTGTGTATGTGTATATGGCTGTATGCAGGTGTGTGTATGTTTATACAGCTGTACGCAGATGTCTGTATGTGTATATGGCTGTACGCAGGTGTGTGTATGTGTGTACGGCTGTATGCAGGTGTCTGTATGTGTATATGGCTGTATGCAGGTGTGTGTATGTGTGTACGGCTGTACGCAGGTGTCTGTATGTGTATATGGCTGTATGCAGGTGTGTGTATGTTTATACAGCTGTACGCAGATGTCTGTATGTGTATATGGCTGTACGCAGGTGTGTGTATGTGTGTACGGCTGTACGCAGGTGTCTGTATGTGTATATGGCTGTATGCAGGTGTGTGTATGTGTGTACGGCTGTACGCAGATGTCTGTATGTGTATATGGCTGTATGCAGTTGTCTGTATGTTTATACAGCTGTACGCAGGGGTGTCTGTATGTGTATACGGCTCTACGCAGGTGTGTGTATGTGTATACGGCTGTACGCAGGGGTGTCTATGTGTGTACGGCTGGACGCAGGGGTGTCTATGTGTGTACGGCTGTACGCAGGTGTCTGTGTGTATACGGCTGTACGCAGGGGTGTCCATCTATATACGGCTGTACGCAGGTGTGTCCATGTGTATACGGCTGTACGCAGGTGTGTGTATGTGTATACGGCTGTACGCGGGTGTCTGTAAGGAGCTGTAGGCCCATCATACTGTGTATAGGGGAGGTATAGAGGTATATTATGTATAGGGAAGGGGTAGAGGCATCTTACTGTGTATAGGGGAGCCATGGGAACATCATACTGTGTATAGGGGAGGTATAAGGGCTTCATACTGTGTATAGGGGAGCTGTACATGGGAGGGACATTATTAAATGTTAAGTGGACACTTAGGAACCATTATTGTTATAGGGGAAGTCAGGGTATTGTGACCGTGAAAGGCACACTGGGGGCTCTATTACTTTCTAGGAACAATATGTGGGCACCTTTCTAGGGCACTTACACAGGTCATTAATATTTTCTAGGGGGAAATGTTACCATTTAGAGGGCACAAATGAGGCATTTTACCATGTAAAGAGCACAGTGGTGGCATTAATATGTGGGGGGCACAGTGGTGGAATTAATATGTGGGGGGCACAGTGGTGGCATTATGTGGAGGCACAGTGGTGGCATTATTAAGTGGGAGGCACAGTGGTGACATTATGTGAGGCCACAGTGGTGGCATTACTATGTGGGGGGCACAGTGGTGGCATTAATATGTTCGGAGCACAGTGGTGGCATTACTATGTGGAGGCACAGTGGTGGCATTATTATGTGGAGGCACAGTGGTGGCATTATTATGTGGGGGCACAGTGGTGGCATTACTATGGGGGGCACAGTGGTGGCATTATTATGTGGGGGCACAGTGGTGGCATTATTATGTGTGGCAGTAAGAGGAGCATAGTTTTTGTGCACACAGCAGGTGCAGTAATAGGGACACACACGGCAGCAGTGGCTCAGTATTGGGGTGACGGCAGGATGAGGAGTTTGTGCACGTTGGGATTAGATGGGGTTCGGTGCCGGAAGTGTGAGGAGTCAAATATGTCTTTGTTGTAATTTCTGTAGATGAGTTGTGGCTGGAAGAAGTTGTCATGTCGGTCTGGGCCAGATGGAAAAGACGGAAAAGGTGAACAACTCCATCCGAAAGAACGTCAGCTGTAAGTCACCATCTATAACTGCACTGTGACCTTTTGTATGTGCTGCAGCACCGATATCTACCACTATATAGTCACCATATAGCGGTAACATCAGTGTCATCTGCCGAGGTCCACTATACCCACGATTAGTCTGCGCCACCGTAGTTATCATGGTTACCTGGTAAGGGGCCCACTCAGATGTTTTGCCCCCCCTGAGCTGAAACCCTAGCTACGCCACTGGAGCCACCCCCTAAAGACTCGAGTTCGGTTTGTCGAACGAGGCAAACACAAACACATAAAAACACATTATAAATGTAGACATACAGTTAATAAACATTGCTATAACACTTACAGGTCCCCGCGACTCGTCCTGCACTCTGTCTCCCGCGGCTTTTCCTTCCGATAATCGCTGCGTCCTCCCGGTAACCAGCACCAGCATAGGGCCTATCGTGACATCAAAATAGCCATGTGACCAGTCCCGTGTCTATTATCTCATTGGCTACAGACTGGTCACATGACTAGACGTCATTGCTAGGTCCTGTCAGTACATCTCTCCAGTACGCGGTGCTCGTTTGTGCATCCCCGTGTACCGGTGATATGCTCTGGCACATGGTCAGCTCCTCGTTCTGCTTCCCTGTTCCGTTATTCACCGGCTGCCACAGCCGGTCAATAACGGAGATCACCGTTGCTATAGCAACGCGCCTGTCAGCGGTGACGTCACCGCTTACAACACGCAGCTGCTGATCACTCACTGAGTGATATAGACTGCACGGGAAGCAGCAGCGTCTTCCTCCCATGCAGCGCTGTCTGATGTAGCAGAGCTGCATTGGTTGAAGGAGAAAGAAGACAGAAGACCATGGATCGTGGAGAGATGCGAGGGAGTAATAAACATGGAGTCTCTAAGTGTGTCTGTGTATTTATTTCTATTAAAGTATTTTTTCTCTGTGTGGTGTCTTTTTTTTTTAACCCTTTATTGGAGATTCTTAATGGCCGGGTCAAAGTTGCCTGACATTAAGAATCTCTGACTTAATACTAGCTAGTAAAACAAAGCTAGTATTAACTCATCATTACCCAGCGAGTCACCCGGCTTCAGGGCAGCTGGAAGAGTTGGATATAGCGCCAGAAGATGGCGCTTCTATGAAAGCGCCATTTTCTGGGGTGGCTGCGGACTGCAATTCACCACAGAGGGGCCCAGAAAGCTTGGGCCAACCTGTGCTGTGGATTACAATTCCCAGCTGCCTAGTTGTACCTGGCTGGACCCAAAAATGGAGCGAAGCTCATGTCGATTTTTTTTTTTTAAATATTTCATGAAATTCATGAAATAATTAAAAAAAGAGCTTGCCTATTTTTTTAGTTCCCAGCCAGGTACAAATAGGCAGCTGGGGGTTGGGGGCAGCCGTACCAAAAATATGGCGAAGCCCACGTCATTTTTTTGGTGGGCAAAAACTCCTGCATACAGTCCTGGATGGAGTATGCTGAGCCTTGTAGTTCTGCAGCTGCTGTCTGCTCTCCTGCATACACTACTGAATGGAGCATGCTGAGCCTTGTTGTTCTGCAGCTGCTGTCTGCTCTCCTCCATACAGACAGACAGCAGCTGCAGAACTACAAGGTTCAGCATACTCCATCCAGGACTGATGAAAAGAAAATTCCAGTAACTTGAGTCCAAACAGGAAATTCTTAAAATCGTTGATTTTTTTATTATTCACATATTAAAATGTCCATGTTGGGGTGAAACAGACCCATAGAAGAGAGGACGCGTTTCAAACACACGGTTCTTAGTCAATCTTTAAAGCATGTACTAACAGGACTTGTTTAAAAAGAAGGGAGTAGAAACCCAAACATGTGTTTAATCAAATGGAAAGAGCTTTTCATTAAAATATTAACCCTGTGAGGGGAACTTTTTCTATATACAGGTATTCACACACGGTAACATAGGAATGAATGTCAATCATTGAAAATAGCAGCATCAGTAAGCAAACAATATTTCATTTCTTCTATTTAAACCTGTGGGAGTTCTAGTACCCATCAGGAAAATCCACTTTATTTCCCTCTGAAAAAGAATATACTATAAATTCCCTCCTCTTTTAGGCCGAAAACACACTTCCGCATAAAAAACGTCCGTGTGACACGGTCCATTTTTTGGGTCCGTGTTCCGTTTTTTTGGGGCATTTCTCCGGTACGTATGGCATCCGTGTGATGGCGTATGCGAGCCGTGTGTACGTGTAAAATGTCTGTGTTTGTGTGTAAAATGCCCATGTATGTGTACGTGGAATGTCCGTGTGGAATGTCCGTTTGTGTGTTGCACAATGTCGTTGATACATGTCGGCTGACAGCAGACAGAGTTGCGCGATGAGAATGAACTCGGGTGAACTTCACCCGACTTCATTGTCATGCCGCGGCTCTGTCTGTGTGCCGCGTACTGATTAGCGGTCACCTGTGAAGGATTCACCAGTGACCGCTAATCCCCCGAGTGACTGAAGTTAGCAGCCCTCTCTCCTACTTACCGCTCCAAGATCACCAGCGCGGCGAGGAACAGCTGTGCAGAGAATACGCGGCAACAATTACTTTGAATATGCCGGCCGCTCATAAATCAATCTCGTATTCCCTGCTTTCCCCACCCACAGACGCCTGTGATTGGTTGCAGTCAGACACGCCCCCCACGCTGAGTGAAGGTGACCGGAGCTGCAGCAGACACCGCCGCGCCTGTCAGCTCCACGCAGCTAATGAAGGGAATAGCGCGATCAGCTGAGCTGTCACTGAGGTTACTTGCGGCCAACGCTGAATACAGCTGATCGCGCTATTCCCTTCATTAGCTGCGTGGAGCTGACAGGAGCGGCGGTGTCTGCTGCAGCTCTGCTCACCTTCATGCAGCAGAGCTGGATGCGACGCTGGACCATCCTGGAGTACGCTGGACATGGAGGGCTTTTTCGGGCTTATAAAATTGGTGAAAAGGCAATTTATTAGTGTTTTTTTTTCTAATAAAGGATTTTTCAGGTGTGTGTGTTTATTTACTGTAATTTACAGATTAATCATTCAAGGTATCTCGGGGAGACGCCTGACATGATTAATCTAGGACTTATTGGCAGCTATGGGCTGCCAATAACTCCTTATTACCCCGATTTGCTAACGCACCAGGGCAAATCGGGAAGAGCCGGGTACAGTCCCAGAACTGTCGCATCTAATGTATGCGGCAATTCTGGGCGGCTGCTGACTGATATTGTTAGGCTGGTGGGCTCCCCATAACGTGGGGCTCCCCATCCTGAGAATACCAGCCTTCAGCCGTATGGCTTTATCTGGCTGGTATTAAAATTGGGGGGACAGCACGCTGTTTTTTTAAATTATTTATTTATTTTACTGCACAGTATAGACACGCCCACCGGCTGCTGTGATTGGGTGCAGTGAGACAGCTGTCACTCAGCGTGGGGGGCGTGTCTGACTGCAACCAATCACAGGCGTCTGTGGGTGGGGGAAGCAGGGAATACGAGATTGATTAATGAGCGGCTGGCATATTCAAAGTAATTGTTGCCGCGTATTCTCTGCACAGCTGTTCCTCGCCGTGCTGGTGATAGGGGAGCGGTATGAGCCGGGGGAAGAAAAAAACCGAGCGCCAATGTAAGTATGACTGAGAACAGCAGAAAAAAGGTAAGTATACTGAATTTAATTTAAAAAAAAAAAAGAAAAATAAGATTGCTAGTGTAAAAACGCACACGCACAAAACGTGCTGAAAACGGACATACTCCGTGTGTGGTACGTGCAGGCACGGACCCATAGACTAAAGCGGGTCCGTGCCTGCATGCTGTCGGCCAAAAACGGACATGTTGTCCGTGTAGAAAAGCGCACACAAGTACTTACCACACGGTCACACGTTCCGTGTGATTTTACGTGTGTGTGCCATCTACCATTGAATAACATGGGTCTCCGTGTGTACGTGTCTCCGGTACGTGCAAATACGTACCGCACACGTACAGATTAAACGGATGTGTGTTGCGAGTCTTAGGAAGTTTTACTTTCTCAATAGCATTCACTTTCATGCCATCAAAACTACCAGCATGTATATCATGAAAATGCTGGGAAGCACTAGACAACTTTCTAGATGTGGTATTATTCACATCAAAAATGTGTTCGGATATCCTTTTTCTTAGGGAACATGAAGTGCTGCCAATATACTGCAGTTGACAAATTGTGCAGGAGATCAAATAAACCACATGGTCTGAACCACAGTTGATCACAGAAGTGATTTGGTACGTTTTTTTATCAGCATATGAAGAAACATTTTTTACATTCAACATATAATAACAAAGTCCATATTTCTTATGTCCACACTTATATGACCCTGTGGTTGGTAACCAATTACGGGCAGTTTTTGCATCTTCAACAGAACCGCATCTACTAGTGTGATCACTTGGTGATAAGATGGAGCTTAAAGTCGTGTTTCTCTTAGAAATGAACTTCACCCCGTCTTTTAATATATGATGTAAAGTGTCATCTGTAGACAAAATTGGAAGATATTTTTTGACAATCTTGATCACATCATAATAGCTGCTGCTGTATTTTGTAGAAAAAACTACCGGTAATTTATTTTGAAAATTATCTTTATTTTTATTCTTGTTATTCATTTCAAGATATTGGGATCTTTTTTTGGTATTTGCTTTAATTTTTGCCCTCTGAAGATTTTGAATATTATACCCTCTGGCCAAGAACCTTCTAACCTTCTAATAAAGAATCAACGATTTTAAGAATTTCCTGTTTGGACTCAAGTTGCTAGAATTTTATTTTCATCATTACCAAAGAATCTGCCGACTTTTGTCCTTTCACGGTCCACAGGCTACGGTCTCCTATCAAGCAGGTGAGCTGGGTAAAACCTTCCTTCTCTTTACTCCATCCAGGACTGTATGCAGGAGTTTTTTGCCCCCAAAAAAATAATATGGGCTTCACCATGTTTTTGTATGCTAGCCAGGTACAGCAGGCAGCTACTGGCTGCCTCCAACCCCCAGCTGCCTATTTGTACCCGGCTGGGAACTAAAAAAATAGGGAAGCCCTTTTTTTAATTATTTCATGAATTTCATTTAATTAATTTGACAAGTAGGCAGCTGGGGATTGGAATCCGCAGCTCAGGGTGCCCAAGCTTTCTAGGCACCCATGCTGCAAATCTTCTGGCGCTGTATCCAACTCTTCCAGCTGCCCTGGTGATGGGTGGCTTGCTGGGTAATAATGGAATTAGGGCTAGCTGTATATTATCAACTGGCCCTAAGCCCGAAATTCATGGTGTCACGCCAATATTAGACATGGCCACCATGAATTTCTAGTACAGATAAAAAAAACACAACACACAGAAAAATATTTTTATTAGAAATAAAACACAACACAATTAGTGACTCCATCTTTATTGAAATAAAGAACTCCCCTTCGCAATAATGCTGGGTCAAGGGTCCCGCGCCGTCCAATCCGGATCCAATATCATCTGATCGGTTTGCTGGAAGGCAAAATGGTCAGATGATGTGTCAGGTTCAAGGGCCTGAATCACATGACACAGCAGCTGATTGTATAAACAGCTTTTATACAATCAGTTGATGCATCAGTGCAAAAAAAAAAAAAACTACACACTTCAGTGCAGACTCCTGTCCGACAGCATCAGCTGATAGTTTAGCCGGCAGGGCGGTATAAAGCCGGCCACACCGCTCAACTTATAGTGTCAGTTGATTCCGTCAGGAGACCACATCAGCTGATCATCGCCAGGTCTGAGAAAGAGAGAGAGAGAAAGAAGAGAGAGAAAGAAGAGAGAGAAAGAGAGCGAGAGAGGAGAGAGAGAGAGAGAAGAGAGAGTGAAGAGAGAGAGAGGAGAGAGAGCGAGAGAGAGAGGGAAAAAGAGAGACTGAGAAAAAGAGAGAGAGAGAAAGAGAGAAGGAGAGAGAGAGGAGAGAGAGACAGAGAGAGAGAGACAAAAGAGAAAGAGAAGAGAGAGAGACAGAAGAGAAAGAGGAGAGAGAAGAGAGAGGGAGAGAGAGCAAGAGACAGAGAGAGAGAGAGAAAAAGAGAGACTGAGAAAAAGAGAGAAAGAGAAAAAGAGAGAAAAAGATGGAGAGAGAGGGAGAAAGAGAGAGAAAGAGAGAGAGAGAGTGTGAGAGAGAAGAGAGAGACAGAAGAGAGAGATGAGAGAGAAGAGAGAGAGGAGAGAGAGAAGAGAGAGGGGAGAGAGAGAGAGAAAAAAAAGAGACTGAGAAAAAGAGAGAAAGAGAAAAAGAGAGAAAAAGATGGAGAGAGAGGGAGGGAGAGAGAGAAAGAGAGAGAGTGATATATAGAGAGAGAGAAGAGAGAGAGGAGAGAGCAATGCAACCTCATTCTATGAACTGCTCCAATTTTAGAGGTGTGTCCTGCGGCTCACAACTGATGTCTGGCTCCTCCCCTCAGTGCATAATTAAATTAAATTATAATTATAAATATATAATAATTATAAATTTAAAATTAAAAATTAAAAAATTTAGAAAAAAAGAAATTAAATTCTTTACCAGGACCGGGACTAGAACTCTTGAAGTTATGCTTCTTAGGCGAGCGCGCTATCCACTTAGCTATTGCCTTTAATGATAAAGATAGGCACATTTGGTAATCATGATGTCTGCATTGCTGAAGTCTCTGCTGACCACGTGATTCACTTCATTGCTACATGGAGCTGATACAGAGCACTTATGTTCTGTAGCAGAGCTGAGAGTGTCGTGTGGATTACGTTGGACCTGGAGGGGTATTTGGAGATTTAATAAAATGGTGAAACAGTGTTTTTTTAGTCTTTTATTCCAAATAAAGGATTTTTCGTTGTGTGTGTTTCTTTACTTTCACTTACAGTTTAATCATAGAAGGTATCTCGGGGAGACGCATGGCATGATTAAACGCATTATTACCCTGATTGCCACCGCACCAGGGCAATTTGGGATGAGCTGGGTGGAGTCCCGGGACTGTCGCATCTAATGTATGCGGCAATTCTGGGCGGCTACTGGGTGATATTGTTGGGGTGGTGGGATCCCCATACCGTGGCGCTCTCTATCCTGACAATACCAGCCTCCAGCTATGCGGCTTTATCCTGGCTGGTATCAAATATGGGGGGAACCGCATTTTTTGTATTATTTATTTATTTCACTGCACGATATAGAGCCGCCTGCCGGCGTTTGTGATTGGTTGCATTGAGACAGCTGTCACTGATCATGGGGGCGTGTCTGACTGCAACCAATCATGGACGCCGGTGTGCGGGGAAAGCACAGAATACCTGATTGAATAATGAAGCGGCAGCCATTTTCTAAAGAGGAAAAGACGCCGCAGATTTGTGACAGCCGTGCAGCGAGACACTCGTGATCGGTGAGTAGGAAAGAGAGAGGGATTGTGCTGGGGACGCAGGACGCAAGCAGATAGCAACGTGTGCACATAGCCTTACTGTGAAAAGCCACATTTTTGTTGATCGAACCGTTCTCGAACCTAACTCGAACTGTCGAGCTTTTAACAAACAGGTCGAGTTCAAGCTCGAGCTCGAATACTCCCCAAAATCACTTGAACATGAAATTGGTGAACCTCGAACATCGAACAACTCTAGTCACATGCCGCAGTCTTCGCCCTCCCCCTTAGTTTTCAGGAGCAGTCTCTTAGCGCGACTCACTGGTTTCACTTTCCAGTCTCGAGAGTCACTTCCGCCAGCCACGTTCCCAGGGGGAGGGGCTTCCACTTCGCGCTCTTTCTTGGGGAAGAAGACGCTGGGCTGTCGTTTTTCACACCCAAAGATGGCGGCAAAATGGCGACTTTTCAAGATTTTTACAGCGGAGCACCGCTGACTGTCCAGAACAAGAAACATTTCCACCAGGAATGTGAATGGGTCACTATCCTGTTCGTGACGGCAAGTTTCGAGGTGTGCCGCCCCCAATGGCAGCAGCCGGGCTGCCCGGATCAGGACCTGCGATGTGGACCCGGGGGTCTCGCGGACACTTCGAATAAAAGGGGGGATTGATTGTATGTGGGATTTTCTATACAGTCCATGTCGCCACCCACGGTGAGTGGTGAGATGTGACACCACCGCTACTGTTGGGGAGCACCTGGGGCTGATGGGATGGCAGCTGGATGTTAACCCCTCTGTGGGTAGGGATGGATGCCCCAGGGCCCAGTGTCTCTGGTGGCTGCAGGGGCCGGCGCGCCCAGTCAGACCGGGGGATGTTAGGCTACTCTGATTGAAGAAATCACACATGTCCAGTGTAACCAAGGTGCCAGTGGCCAGAGCTCCGCGGCCGGGTGTATTCTGTTCCCTCACCCGGGGTCATGGTCTGTGTTACTCTCCTCTGCACTGTTTTTAGTTCTCTTTGGACTTCTCGGTATGGAACTCGGGAGTCCGCTTCCAGAACTACGGGTGGGAGCCTTGCCCGCAGACGCTGACCCTTGAGATCTAAAGGGGCCCTGGCGGATGACCTATCCCCCCCCTGTGGGCTGCTGGTCTGCTATTGGGACTTTGGGTGGGACAGGACCTGTAATCCTGTCCTCAACTGGTTAATTAACAAAGTCGGTTGTTCTGGTCTCTGATTCAGGGTCCAGGTACCCCCTCTGTGCACGGTTTCCGGGTCGGTTCTCCGGTGTCTGAACTGGCGGGCTCCTACCCTGTCCACCTCGGATCTCCGGCAGCTGTCTTCCCGTCTCCTGTCAGACACGGACCACCGTCTGCCACCTAGCCAGCTCGCTGGGGCTCCAACCCCAACGCCTATCCTCTCTGGCTTCTCACTTGCACTTTACTCTCTCTTCTCCTCTCTAAACTCTCAGGGCAGCTTTGCACGTTGCAACATCGCACAAGCAATGTCGGTGGGGTCAAATCGAAAGTGACGCACTTCCGGCGTCACTTTCGAGATCGTAGTGTGTAAATGCTAAGATGATACGATTAATGAGCGCAAAAGCGTCGTTATCGTATCATCGTTCCAGGCTCCGACTTTTTCAGAATTATGCTGCAGAGTCAGGTACGATGTAGTTCCTCGCTCCTGCGGCTGCACACATCGCCGTGTATAACGCTGCAGGAGCGAGGAACATCAGCTTACTTGCCGCCGGCGGCTATGCGGAAGGAAGGAGGTGGGCAGGATGTTTACATCCTGCTCATCTCCGCCCCTCCGCCGCTATTGGCCGCCTGCCATGTGACGTCGCTATGACGCCAAACGACCCGCCCCCTTAGGAAGGAGGCGGGTCGCCGGCCAGAGCGACGGTCGCAGGGCAGGTGAGTGCATGTGAAGCTGGAGTAGTGATAATTTTCGCTATGCCAGCTATCACAAGATATCGTACCTACGACGGGGGCGGGGACTATCGCGTGCCACATCGCAGCATCGGCTTGCGATGTCGCAACGTGCAAAGCCCGCCTCACTCTCCACTTCAACTCTCACTTGAAGGTCAACTTGAACTCACTCTTTTCCCGCCCCGGACTCTCTAGACCCCCTAGGTGGGCGTTTCCTTCCACCTGGTCCTGCTCACTGGTGCGCCTGTCCTGCCCTGGGGGGGTGACTAGGGTTTTATTGGCTTAGTGTAACCCTCTGAGGGAAGGTGTTGTGCAGGGGACTATTTGTGTGTGACCACCTGGCGGCGAAAGGGCGTCACACTTTTCCTACCTGCAGATATTCTGTATCTGATGCAAGTGTGCCGCCCCCATGCCTGTAGCAGCCGGGCTGCTCGGATCTGGACCCGTTGTGTGTGGCTCTAGGGATCCTCCGGACCCGGGGGTCACACGGACACACCAAATGAAAAGGGGGACGTAGTTGTACGGGGTTGGACGTACTCAGATCGTGACGCCACCCACGGTGTGTGGTGAAGTGGGACACCACCCCTGCTGTTGTGGGACACCCGGGGGAGATGTAGTGGAAGCTGGATGTTAACCCATCCGTGGGTAGGGATGGTTGCCCCGGGACCCAGTGTCTCTGTGCATAGTATGCGACCCGGGACGTATCGGGATGGTTGGTTACTCACAGTTAATTGAATCACATGAGTCTTTTGGTAAACCAAGGTGCTGGTGGCTAGCCGCCGTGGCCGGTTGTACTCTGGTCCCCCACCCGGGCTGGTGGTCGCCGTCTTTCCCCTCTGCACCGGTGTTTGTAAATAGGACTTCCCAGTTTGGAACGCTGGAGTCCGCTCCCGGTTTGTTGTGTACCTGAGGAGCCGTGCCCCTCTGACGCTGAACCGTGGGATCTACAGGCCCTGGCGGTGGCCCTATCCATCTCTGTGGGTGGTTGTCTACTTTTCGGGACTTAGGTTGGGACAGGACCTATAATCCTACCCTCAATCGGTTAATTAGCTAAGCCGTTGGTCCCGGTCCTGGCTTCAGGGTCCGAGTACCCCCTCCGTGCTACGGTTTCCGAGTCGGGTCTCTGGTATTGGTATCGGCAGGCTCCAACCCTGCCCCGGTCCACCTTGGATCTCCGGCTGCCGTGTTCCAATCGCCTGCCGACGGGGACCACCATCTACCACCTAGCCAATGTGTTAGGGCTCCAACCCTGACACCTGTCAGTTTAGCCTCAGGTCTACAGCACAGCCCTGGACTCGACTCGACTCGACTCGACTCGACTCGACTCGACTCGACTCGACTCGACTCGACTCGACTCGACTCGACTCGACTCGACTCGACTCGACTCGACTCGACTCGACTCGACTCGACTCGACTCGACTCGACTCGACTCGACTCGACTCGACTCGACTCGACTCGACTCGACTCGACTCGACTCGACTCGACTCGACTCGACTCGACTCGACTCGACTCGACTCGACTCGACTCGACTCGACTCGACTCGACTCGACTCGACTCGACTCGACTCGACTCGACTCGACTCGACTCGACTCGACTCGACTCGACTCGACTCGACTCGACTCGACTCGACTCGACTCGACTCGACTCGACTCGACTCGACTCGACTCGACTCGACTCGACTCGACTCGACTCGACTCGACTCGACTCGACTCGACTCGACTCGACTCGACTCGACTCGACTCGACTCGACTCGACTCGACTCGACTCGACTCGACTCGACTCGACTCGACTCGACTCGACTCGACTCGACTCGACTCGACTCGACTCGACTCGACTCGACTCGACTCGACTCGACTCGACTCGACTCGACTCGACTCGACTCGACTCGACTCGACTCGACTCGACTCGACTCGACTCGACTCGACTCGACTCGACTCGACTCGACTCGACTCGACTCGACTCGACTCGACTCGACTCGACTCGACTCGACTCGACTCGACTCGACTCGACTCGACTCGACTCGACTCGACTCGACTCGACTCGACTCGACTCGACTCGACTCGACTCGACTCGACTCGACTCGACTCGACTCGACTCGACTCGACTCGACTCGACTCGACTCGACTCGACTCGACTCGACTCGACTCGACTCGACTCGACTCGACTCGACTCGACTCGACTCGACTCGACTCGACTCGACTCGACTCGACTCGACTCGACTCGACTCGACTCGACTCGACTCGACTCGACTCGACTCGACTCGACTCGACTCGACTCGACTCGACTCGACTCGACTCGACTCGACTCGACTCGACTCGACTCGACTCGACTCGACTCGACTCGACTCGACTCGACTCGACTCGACTCGACTCGACTCGACTCGACTCGACTCGACTCGACTCGACTCGACTCGACTCGACTCGACTCGACTCGACTCGACTCGACTCGACTCGACTCGACTCGACTCGACTCGACTCGACTCGACTCGACTCGACTCGACTCGACTCGACTCGACTCGACTCGACTCGACTCGACTCGACTCGACTCGACTCGACTCGACTCGACTCGACTCGACTCGACTCGACTCGACTCGACTCGACTCGACTCGACTCGACTCGACTCGACTCGACTCGACTCGACTCGACTCGACTCGACTCGACTCGACTCGACTCGACTCGACTCGACTCGACTCGACTCGACTCGACTCGACTCGACTCGACTCGACTCGACTCGACTCGACTCGACTCGACTCGACTCGACTCGACTCGACTCGACTCGACTCGACTCGACTCGACTCGACTCGACTCGACTCGACTCGACTCGACTCGACTCGACTCGACTCGACTCGACTCGACTCGACTCGACTCGACTCGACTCGACTCGACTCGACTCGACTCGACTCGACTCGACTCGACTCGACTCGACTCGACTCGACTCGACTCGACTCGACTCGACTCGACTCGACTCGACTCGACTCGACTCGACTCGACTCGACTCGACTCGACTCGACTCGACTCGACTCGACTCGACTCGACTCGACTCGACTCGACTCGACTCGACTCGACTCGACTCGACTCGACTCGACTCGACTCGACTCGACTCGACTCGACTCGACTCGACTCGACTCGACTCGACTCGACTCGACTCGACTCGACTCGACTCGACTCGACTCGACTCGACTCGACTCGACTCGACTCGACTCGACTCGACTCGACTCGACTCGACTCGACTCGACTCGACTCGACTCGACTCGACTCGACTCGACTCGACTCGACTCGACTCGACTCGACTCGACTCGACTCGACTCGACTCGACTCGACTCGACTCGACTCGACTCGACTCGACTCGACTCGACTCGACTCGACTCGACTCGACTCGACTCGACTCGACTCGACTCGACTCGACTCGACTCGACTCGACTCGACTCGACTCGACTCGACTCGACTCGACTCGACTCGACTCGACTCGACTCGACTCGACTCGACTCGACTCGACTCGACTCGACTCGACTCGACTCGACTCGACTCGACTCGACTCGACTCGACTCGACTCGACTCGACTCGACTCGACTCGACTCGACTCGACTCGACTCGACTCGACTCGACTCGACTCGACTCGACTCGACTCGACTCGACTCGACTCGACTCGACTCGACTCGACTCGACTCGACTCGACTCGACTCGACTCGACTCGACTCGACTCGACTCGACTCGACTCGACTCGACTCGACTCGACTCGACTCGACTCGACTCGACTCGACTCGACTCGACTCGACTCGACTCGACTCGACTCGACTCGACTCGACTCGACTCGACTCGACTCGACTCGACTCGACTCGACTCGACTCGACTCGACTCGACTCGACTCGACTCGACTCGACTCGACTCGACTCGACTCGACTCGACTCGACTCGACTCGACTCGACTCGACTCGACTCGACTCGACTCGACTCGACTCGACTCGACTCGACTCGACTCGACTCGACTCGACTCGACTCGACTCGACTCGACTCGACTCGACTCGACTCGACTCGACTCGACTCGACTCGACTCGACTCGACTCGACTCGACTCGACTCGACTCGACTCGACTCGACTCGACTCGACTCGACTCGACTCGACTCGACTCGACTCGACTCGACTCGACTCGACTCGACTCGACTCGACTCGACTCGACTCGACTCGACTCGACTCGACTCGACTCGACTCGACTCGACTCGACTCGACTCGACTCGACTCGACTCGACTCGACTCGACTCGACTCGACTCGACTCGACTCGACTCGACTCGACTCGACTCGACTCGACTCGACTCGACTCGACTCGACTCGACTCGACTCGACTCGACTCGACTCGACTCGACTCGACTCGACTCGACTCGACTCGACTCGACTCGACTCGACTCGACTCGACTCGACTCGACTCGACTCCACTCGACTCCACTCGACTCCACTCGACTCCACTCGACTCCACTCGACTCCACTCGACTCCACTCGACTCCACTCGACTCCACTCCACTCGACTCCACTCGACTCCACTCGACTCCACTCGACTCCACTCGACTCCACTCGACTCCACTCGACTCCACTCGACTCGACTCGACTCGACTCGACTCGACTCGACTCGACTCGACTCGACTCGACTCGACTCGACTCCACTCGACTCCACTCGACTCCACTCGACTCCACTCGACTCCACTCGACTCCACTCGACTCCACTCGACTCCACTCGACTCCACTCGACTCCACTCGACTCGACTCGACTCGACTCGACTCCACTCGACTCCACTCGACTCCACTCGACTCCACTCGACTCCACTCGACTCCACTCCACTCCACTCCACTCCACTCCACTCCACTCCACTCCACTCCACTCCACTCGACTCCACTCCACTCCACTCGACTCCACTCCACTCCACTCCACTCGACTCCACTCCACTCCACTCCACTCCACTCCACTCCACTCCACTCCACTCCACTCCACTCCACTCCACTCCACTCCACTCCACTCCACTCCACTCCACTCCACTCCACTCCACTCCACTCCACTCCACTCGACTCGACTCGACTCGACTCGACTCGACTCGACTCGACTCGACTCGACTCGACTCGACTCGACTCCACTCGACTCGACTCGACTCGACTCCACTCGACTCCACTCGACTCCACTCGACTCCACTCGACTCCACTCGACTCCACTCGACTCGACTCCACTCGACTCCACTCGACTCCACTCGACTCCACTCGACTCCACTCGACTCCACTCGACTCCACTCGACTCCACTCCACTCGACTCGACTCGACTCGACTCGACTCCACTCGACTCCACTCGACTCCACTCCACTCGACTCCACTCGACTCCACTCGACTCCACTCCACTCGACTCGACTCGACTCCACTCGACTCCACTCGACTCCACTCCACTCCACTCCACTCCACTCCACTCCACTCCACTCCACTCCACTCCACTCCACTCCACTCCACTCCACTCCACTCCACTCCACTCCACTCCACTCCACTCCACTCCACTCCACTCCACTCCACTCCACACTCAAAACTGAACTGGAATTTAATCTGTTTGTTTTCTCGCCCCGGGCTGTCTAGACCCCTAGGTGGGCGCTCCCTACCGCCCGGTACCACCCACTAGTGTGTCTGTCTTTCCCCGAGGGGGGTGACTAGGGTTTCTGGTCGGCTGTATGTAACCTAGGTGAAGGAAGGTGTTAGGCGGGGGCCTATGTGTGACTACCTGGTTTTGCCAGGGCGTCACACAAGTTTATGGGGGAAATCTGCACAAAGAAATTTAGTGTACCCGCAAGAGAAATGGACACGCTGCGGATCTGAGACACGCACCACGGTCAGATTACACTGAGAAGCCCAGTGGCCGGAGAGGTCTATAAATCCTTCCACTTTGCTGTAAGCAGCATCAAAAACTCACCAAACATTAATCATGGGAACGTTGTCTGACACTTCAGACATCAAACAATGTTAATTTCTTACAGGCGCCTACCTTCAATTCATCTAAACAAACATCATGGATTACTGTAAGAGAAATATGTGGCTGACCCCTGGCATTGCCCAGCAAAATCAGCAGCTTACTGGAGAATACAGAAGGCTTCGAAAAACTCAGGTTAAAGGGGTATTCTCATCTCCAAGATCCTATCCCAATATGTAGTAGGTATAATAATAATAATAATAGCAAATACCTCCACGTAGAAATGTAGTATAGTTCTTCTGATTATCTATGTTTCTTACCTCATGTGCAGGGCATTGCAGCTTAGGTTTCCATGGTTACGATCACAAGCACCTAAGTAACTGGCTGTCACCATAATATGAGCTGTAACCATGGATACCTAAGCTACTGTAATTACCTGCACATGAGGTAAGCGACAGCGAATCAGGACACCTATATTACATTTCTGATTGGAGGCATTAGCGAATATAATTATTTTTACACCTACTAAATATTGGGACAGGATCTTGAAGATGGGAATACCTCTAAGGCCAAACACAGTGCGAGAATCACTGATGCTGATCACCACTGTGTTTTCTAGTTTGTTAGACAATCACTTTATTATATTAGAATTATTAATAATAAAAAAATACAGAAAATAATAAAATCCATGTATTGTTTATTTTTTGGGTTGAGGAATTCAAAAGAGATTATTCCAGAATTTTGCCATTAAGCGCTTTGAAAAGTTGCACTTTTTTTTTCACAACGCGGAAGATGTGTAAGAAGTTTGCAACTTTTGGAGTGAGGCTCACGCCAGTTTTCAGATGTTCCTGACTCATTAAAGGATTTTCCCACAAACAAAGTTTAATTTTAAAGTTGATTTTAAAACATAGATCTTGGATTAATAATAATTTCCACAATTGGACGTTTTTTAAAAAAAGTTCCTGTTCTGAGATAATCTTATATATGTGCCCCTGCTACGTACTGTGTAATGGCCGTGTCTGACCGTACAGGGACATGGTGTGATCATACCACAGCTCCTGGGCAGGGGAGAAAGCAAATGGGAGTATACAGACAGTACAGCACGGGATCACAGCTTACCTCAAAGAAAGAATAATTTTTGATCCCGTACTGTAATGTCTTTATACTCTTTTGCTTTCTCCCCTGCCCAGGAGCTGTGGTATGATCACACCATGTCCCTGTACAGTCAGACACGGCCATTACACAGTACATAGCAGGGGCACATATATAAGATCTCAGAACAGGAACTTTTTTTTTAAACACGTCCAATTGTGGAAATTATTATTAATCCAAGATCTATGTTTTAAAATCAACTTTAAAATTAAACTTTGTTTGTGGGAAAATCCTTTAATGAGTCAGGAGCATCTGAAAAGTGGTGTGAGCCTCACTCCGAAGTTACAAAATTATTGCTCAACTCCGATCTATTGATCATAATGAACTTTGTCCATGGGAAAATCTCTTTAAGAGACATGCGCCTCCCAAAGAATCAAAACGGTCTGACTCCAGCACAACCCCTCATCAAGACTGGCATCATAACCGCTAATCCTGATGAATTGGGGAATAAATCTTTACTTGAAAGCTTTAAATGGAAGAGAAAAGTGGTGTCTGCAGAGAGGAGGTCATGTGACTGGCAGGTGCCGGCAGGTGAGCGGCAGTTACTGGTCACTACGGCAACTGAACACTTCTTGGATTGAGAGTTTTACATTTTGCAGGATTTCCAGGATTACACCACACCTTACTGATCATCGTGTGGTGAGTATCATTCTTTGTATCCCATGTACAGTACATACAGCACAATACACTCACATCACACAGTCTATATGCACAGAGATAAGGAGAGAACTGTTCCCATGATTTGGAAGGAGCTGTATAACTTATTTCTAGGGTGAATCTTAGGCTGGAAACACATCTATGCGAGTAAAATCGGTCCGACTGGGCTGAAAAAAACTCGGCTGATTTTAGTTCACGTTAGGTCCGAGTGCAACACAAGTGCGATGCTTTTTCTGAATAAATTAATGATTTTACTAGCGTGTGTAATGCGTGTGTAATGCGTATTTTTTACTATGTCATCTGCCATTCAGCTCTGCTACATGGCCGCTGACAGCAGACACAGACAGCCATGTAGCAGAGCTGAATGGCAGATGACAGCAGACACAGACAGAGCCGCACGATCAGAATGAACTCGGGTTAACTTCACCCGACTTCATTGTCATGCTGCGGCTCTGTCTGTGCCGCGTCCTGATTAGCGGTCACCAGTGAAGGACTCACCGGTGACCGCTAATCCCCTGAGTGACTGAAGTTAGCAGCCCTCTTTCATACTCACCGATCACCGGCGCAGCGCTGCACGGCATTCACACTGCTCTGGCGGCTTTTACTATTTTGAAAAAGCCGGCCGCTCATTAAACAATCTCGTATTCCCTGCTTTACCCGCCCACAGGCGCCTTTGATTGGTTGCAGTGAGACACGCCCCCACGCTGAGTGACAGGTGTCTCACTGCACCCAATCACAGCAGCCGGTGGGCGTGTCTATACTGTGTAGTGAAATAATTAAATAATTAAAAAAAACGGCGTGCGTTCCCCCTCAATTTCAATACCAGCCAGATAAAGCCATTTGATGAAAGGCTGGTATTCTCAGGATGGGGAGCTCCACGTTATGGGAGCCCCCCAGCCTAACAATATCAGTCAGCAGCCGCCCAGAATTTCCGCATACATTAGATGCGACAGTTCTGGGACTGTACCCGGCTCTTCCCGATTTGCCCTGGTGCGTTGGCAAATCGGGGTAATGAGTTAATAGCAGCCCATAGCTGCCACTAAATCCTAGATTAATCATGTCAGGCGTCTCCACGAGATACCTTCCATGAGTAATCTGTAAGTTACAGTAAATGAACACACACACACACACACACACCTGAAAAATCCATTATTAGAAATAAAAAACACTAACAAATTCCCTGGTTCACCACTTTAATAAGCCCCAAAAAGTCGTCCATGTCCGGCGTAATCCAGGATGGTCCAGCGTCGCTTCCAGCTCTGCTGCATGGAGGTGACCGGAGCTGCAGAAAACACAGCCGCTCCTATCAGATCCACGCAGCAACTGAGGTGACTATCGCGATCAGCTGAGCTGTCACTGAGGTTACCCGCTGTCACTGTTGGAGGATCCAGCGGTGGCCGCGGGTAACCTCAGTGACAGCTCAGCTGTTTGCGATACTCACCTCAGTTGCTGCATGGAGCTGACAGGAGCGGCGGTGTCTTCTGCAGCTCCTGTCACCTTCATGCAGCAGAGCTGGAAGCGACGCTGGACCATCCTGGATTACGCCGGATATGGAGGGCTTTTTGGGGCTTATTAAATTGTTGAACCAGGGAATTTGTTAGTGTTTTTTATTTCTAATAAAGGATTTTTTCGGGTGTGTGTGTTTATTTACTGTAACTTACAGATTATTCATGGAAGGTATCTCTGGGAGACGCCTGACATGATGAATCTAGGACTTATTGGCAGCTATGTGTCGCGGGCGGAGGAGGGGACACTGCGCTCTCCCACTGCTCGGGTCCGGCCGCTGCTGCTGCGGCTACTGCTCGGTGGTGGCTCGAGCGGTGAGCCGGATCCCGGGGACTTGAGTGGCGCTCCTCGCCCGTGAGTGAAAAGGGTGGGGATTGATTGTGGGGATTTGGTATTGTCCGTGACGCCACCCATGATTGTGGTGATATTGGTGACACCACCGCTGCTCTGGATGGGGATCCCGGGAGCGGTGACAGGGAGCAGCTTGGTTGTTATTTCTCCCCTCCGTGGGTAGGGGGTTGGTTGTCCCGGGGCCCGGTGATTGGGTAGGGATGGATGGCAGACGGGTTACGGGGCCTGGAGAGGTGCAGGGTCGCAGGGGCAGCGCTGTGCCGCACGGCATGGTGGTACTCACTCAGCCAATGATGAGGACACAGTTCTCGGTAAAACACATGGCTGGATGGACGGGTCCCACAGACGGCTGCGGTGTTTCTCCTCCCAGCAGGTTGATGGTGACTGCCTTTCCCTGCACCTATGTACTGTAACGGTTCCAATGGGTTCCCACCGGTAACCCGCTCCCCAGCTTGGATATGGGCCGGAGGAGCCCCCTCTGCCCGCAGGCTCTGGCCCTGGGAAACGGTTGCCTTGGCGGTGGCGGTGTCTCCCTCTCTTGGTTGGACTGTTGCCTTCTGTCGGGACTTGGCTGCTGGGAAACCCAGGAGGTTCCCTTCGCTAACGAATTTGGCAAATTCACGGCAACTCCTAGCCTTGCCGGGGTCCGTAAGCCCCTGCCAGATGGTGCTGGCTTCTCTTTGCGTACCGGTCCGGTACCGCCGGGCCACCGCCCGTCCACGGTCTTTACGGTAAGCTCTGATAGGCCACTCCTGCAGACGGTCACCACCGTCTGCCAACCTTGCTGATCCGTCCGGGCCACACACCCGGACCAACTTCAGGCTGCTCTCTTGCTACTTCACTCCTCTCACTTTCACTTCCCTAGCTGATCTCTCTCCACTCCTCAACTCATCTGCCTGGTTTTCCCGCCTCCAGGACTGTGAACTCCTTGGTGGGCGGGGCCAACCGCCTGGCCCACCCCCTGGTGTGAACATCAGCCCCTGGAGGAAGGCAACAAGGGTTTTGTGTCTGACCTCGGTGTGCCTGACCGGGAGTGTGGGGTGTGTTGGTGATGTTCTCTGTGGCCCCTGGCTTGTCCAGGGCGCCACATATGGGCTGCCAATAACTCCTTATTACACCGATTTGCCAACGCACCAGGGCAAATCGGGAAGAGCCGGGTACAGTCCCAGAACTGTCGCATCTAATGTATGCGGCAATTCTGGGCGGCTGCTGACTGATATTGTTAGGCTGGGGGGCTCTCCATAACGTGGAGCTCTCCATCCTGAGAATACCAGCCTTCAGCCGTATGGCTTTATCTGGCTGGTATTGAAATTGGGGAGGACCGCACGCCGTTTTTTTTAATTATTTAATTATTTATTTCACTGCACAGTATAGACACGCCCACTGGCTGCTGTGATTGGGTGCAGTGAGACACCTGTCACTCAGCGTGGCGGCGTGTCTCACTGCAACCAATCATAGGCGCCTGTGGGTGGGTAAAGCAGGGAATACAAGATTGTTTAATGAGCGGCCGGCTTTTTCAAAATAGTAAAAGCCGCTGCAGCAGTGTGACCGCCGTGCAGCGCCGCGCCGGAGATCGGGGAACGGCGAGTATGAGAGAGGAGGGGAAAATGACCGACAGACTGTGAGAGAGGGACAGAGATAGTGACGGACCGACAGAGAGAGAATAGAAAGCGAGAGACCGACTGACAGAGAATAGTGATTGACAGACATTGCGAGACATCACTCGTTTCCAGTGTTTTAGGAAACATGCGAGAAATGTATTTAGAAAATCGGATGTCACTAGGATGGTGTGAGTGCCGTCCCGTGACATGCGATTATTTACACGCTCCCATAGACTTGCATTGGAGAGACTCGCAGTAGAAATTCGCAAAAAAGCAGCATGCTGCGATTTTTTTCTCAGTCCGATTTGGACTGAGAAAAAAAAAAAAAAAAAAAAATAATCGCAAATGCGAGCTGAATCATTCACTAACATGTGTCCGATTCCAATGCCAGTTTTTCTCGCATTGCTCTACTGCGAGAAACTCGCAAGTGAGAAGCAGCCCTTAATGAAATCCTCTCAGCAGATAAAACTCTGCAGATAAATGCTGTGTTACATAACGTGTGGCAGTCTAATTGGAAAAAGGAAAACAATGAATTTCTCTTCTCCCTGCAGCCGCTCACTTCCAGCTCTTGGGGCGGCCCCAGGGCAGTGACCAGTCAGCGATCACTACACAGCGAGCGATGGGTGAGATTACACAGCCCTCACTGTGTGGTGATCACTGACGGATCACTGCCCAGGCACCGATGACTGGAAATGAGTGGCTGCAGGGAGAACATCATTTTTTTCTCCCTGGAGTCACACTTCCTATCACATTGCTGCACATGGTTAAACCAGTATTTATCTACAAATAGCTCCTTTGCCTGCAGATTACTGGCGTTTTATTGAAGACACGTTTCCTTCTACAGCAGTATACCCCTCATGTTTTAAGTTTTGTTGGAAACTGACCATAAGACTATTTACATCATATGCAGACACTTGTTTAATGTATACACTATTTATGTTTAATGTGTTTGTTAAAATGACTGGTATAGAATAATTGTATTAAAGTAATCAACATTTTCTACCTACAACCTCTCCAATTTGTTCTTTAATTCCTTTTGTTCCTTCTTTCTCCTCTTCCTCTGCGTTGATTGAGGACGGAAAAAGAATACATAACTGCTGTAAAGTGTACGTGTTTGTACAAAACTTATTAAATAACAAATAAAGTTATTATTAAATTAAGATAACATTTTAATTAATTGTATACATTTTTTCTGCTATGGATTCCTGAGATGACAGATGCCCCTGTGTATTATTGGTCAGAGGATCTGTTTTGCTTATACAGTATGTCTCAGTATATACATTAACCTTGACAACGTGCACGATTTCCGTTTTTGCGGTTTCAATTTTTCCTCCACTTCTTCCCAGAGCCATAACTTTTCTTATTTTTCTGTCTTCATAGACACATGATGGGGTTTTTTCAAAGTCGTCTTGTACTTTTGAATGACACTGTTCATTTTATCACAGTGTACTAAAAAAAAAAGAATATTCCAATTGCGGTGAAATTAACCCCTTCAGCCCCGGGGCACTTTCCATTTTTGTTTTTTGCTCCCCTTCTTCCGAGAGCCGTAACTTTTTTATTTTTCCATCAATCTTGCCATACGAGGGCTTGTTTTTTTGCGGGACAAGTTGTACTTTTAAATGAAACCATAAGTTTTACCATATGGTGTACTGGAAAACAGCAAAAAAATTCCAAGTGTGGAAAAACTGCAAAAAAAAAAAGTTGGATTGCACAATAGTTTTGGGGATGTCTTATTCACGGTGTTCACTATTTGGTAAAACTGATGTGTGGGTATGATGCCTGAGGTCGGTGCGAGTTTGTAGACACCAAACCTGTATAGGTTTACTTGTATCTAAGGGGTTAAAAAAATGCACAAGCTTGTCCAATAAAAGTGGCGTACGTTTTGCGCCATTTTCTGAAACCCGTAGAGTTCTCATTTTTTGGGATCTATGGCTCAGTGACATCTTATTTTTTGCGCCTCGAGCTGACGTTTCTAATGGTACCATTTTTGCGCAGATGCTACGTTTTGATCGCATGTTATTGAATTTTGCGTAAAACTTGCAGCAACCAAAAAACTTAATTTTGGCGTTTGGTAATCTGCGTAGTGGCAAAAAATTTCCAATCAGATTAATTGATTTTAGATTTTGATACATCGGGCATTTCTGAATGCGGCGATACCAAATGTGTATATATATTTTTTTAACCCTTTAATTTTCAATGGGGCGAAAGGGGGGTGATTTGAACTTTTAGGGTTTTTTTTTATTTATTTAATATTTTTTTATACTTTTTTTTATTGTACTAGTCCCCCTAAGGGTCTATAGCGATCGCTCTGACCTATCTGCTGATCACAGCTATACAGCTGTAAACAACAGATAGTCACTTCCTGCTTCCCTGCCGAAAGTGAAAACGTCATAGCTGCAGGCGTCATCAGATGACCCTGTGCTACCATGGCAACCACCGAAAGGCACGTGATCAATCACGTGACTTCCGGTGGGGGCGGCGGTAAGTGAAAATCTTCACCGCGCGTATATACATCTCGCTACCAGACTTTGGCAGCGAGATGTAAGGGGTTAATGTTATGGGTGGAATGAGATTCCACTCGTAATATGCAGGCACACATGTCAACTGTTGAAAACAGCTGATATGTGCGCCGATCGCCGCCGCCTGCCCGCGGCAGGGGCTTAACGGGACACGCTCCATGACGGATAGATTCATCCATGGTTGTTAAGGGGTTAAAAAACATAATTTTGGGATTGTTTTAATGACATACACTATATGGGAAAAGGTCCTGGCAATAGGATTCTTCTATCAGTCTGATTACAGTGATACCATACAGTGATACCAAACATGTCAATTTTTTTTTTACTTTAGTGGTGGGAAGGAAAAAAAAAAAAACAAACAAAACTTGGGGGGGGGTTTGTCGCCATTTTCTGAGATCCATAATGTTTTAATTTTGTAGACAATCGAGTTGTGTTATGGCTTATTTTTGTTGGGCAAGACGTCATTTTTTGTTTACACCATTCTGGGATAGATATGACGATTTGATTGTTACAGCATTTTTATGGTATTGCAGAGACCAAGAAAATGAAATTTTGGTTTTCATGAATGTTTTCCATTTACAGTGTTTACCACTGGGTTAAATAATGTTATATCTTGATAACTAACTTTTCTGAATGTGGTGATACCATAGACTCATTTTTTTTTTATTATCTTCATTTTAACCCATTCACTCCCTGCTACTTTTCACCTTTGACCAGGCCAATTGTTTCGTGACACATTGTACTTCAAGTTAGTGGTAAATTTAGGATGATATTTGTTTGAGAAAATATTTGGTGAAAAATTAATTTTTCAAAATTGTAATTTTTATGTCCTTAAGCCAGAGCGTTATATGACACAAAATAGTGAAGGTAGAAATAGCACTGATTCAGAACCAATAGGTATTAGAATAGAATTCCAACATGTATTACTTCTCCAGATATAGCAACATGTGACAATTTAAAACTTAGCCTTTAATTGGGTTGTTTAAAATGACGTGAGTACAAACAGTGATCCAAACACCAAATTTAAAACCTGGAAATGGTGAGGCCAATCAATGATTCATGTGTTATGGTGCCATCATTTTCAAAAAGCAGGGGAACGAATGACATTCGCCCTTAAAATACAACACAGGATAAAGGAGGGGTGGGGTGTCCTATGCAGAGATACCTAATATGACACTGCTGGTTGGATAAATATGTACTGGGTAATATGCAGCTTCATAAAATAGTTGTGATCAAGCTAAAGATGGCATGCCAAATAACCCAGAAATGTTTCTACCCAGCGGTGATAATATCAGGCTTCAATAAATAAAGTAATTGCTCAGCTATGGAATCACAGATGTAATTCAATACATTATGGGACAATTAAACACATGCACTATAGACTACAGTATCCAGGAAATGGTAAACCCCCAATGGATATAATATGCTAGATAGTATCTATGCCCATAGGCGGACAGCATATAATGTAGAACCAAATGCAGTGTTAAGGCCACTTAAAGTGGAATAGTCTCACCCAATCATTTCGTCACGATGGTGGGTCAAGGTTCTCCCGTGTTGCTTAGTCCATATACCGGCACGGCGGGAGTAGTGGTTTGGGCACTGGTCCTGTCAGGGATTAAACTGACCCTTTAGTTATCCACAAAAACTCCCGCCCTTACAAGAGCAGTCCACAGCTGGCCCTGTTGTGGCTGACCCCAAGATCCAAACCAGGTGCCTCCCGACGTGTTTCACATCATCTGCTCATCAGGGGAGACATAGCACCTGAAGCTCGCGGCGGTGGCTCAATACAGAGCTCAACCCTATGTGGCCTGGTATCAAATTGACACAAAATAGTGAACAAACATTTCCCACATGTCTACTTTACATCATCACAATATTTCAAACATTTTTCGTTAGGAAGTTGGAGGGGTTACGTTTATCAACAATTTCTCATTTCTCCAACAGAATTAACAAAAATATTTTTAGGGACCACATCACATTTGAAGTGACTTTGAAAATACCCAAAACTCACACCATTACAATAACAGCACCCCTCAAACTGCTCAAATCCATATTCAACATAGGTAAGGATGGTTGACCTCGGGGAGATCAACATCCAACACCGCGGAGGCACAATCATGTGTTTCTCTTGCAGTGACACTAGAACAAGGCCCCCTGGGAAAATATGCAAAACAAGAATGCCGCGGAGACACCATCACGTTTCTCAATGCTGGCACTTATTAACCCTGTAGGTGCTTCAGAGGAAATAAGGCAATGTGGAAGGAATAAATAAAATGAAAATTCCTTTCCCACAAAAATGTTACTTTAGCCTCAAGTTTTCCATTTTCACAAGGGTAACAGGAGAAAATGCCATGACCTCTTCCCAACATTGCCTGTACTGGGTACATCCTGACAGTCAGTGTGCTCCCAACCAAGAACATACCCAGTAAGTCCTGGCAGTAGCGGGAGCATGGGAGATATGCCCACGAGATTGCTGCCGGAGACTCTGCGTATGCAACAGCCAAGCCCCGTCTCACAGCCAGGTCTCAACTGTGTTTAACCTTCTAAATGCTGCAATTGCTATCGGGCAGGTTCGAGGGATTATGTTTCCTCTCCCCTCCGATTGGTACCTCCACAAAGTGATAGTCAGGGCCTAATTGTTGCTGTGACGCCCTGGACCCCAGGGGTCACAGGTAACAACACCCACCACACCACACACATCCCTTGTGAGGACACACCCGTCACCCGAAAGGAAGACCTGATTCCTCCCTCAGGGCTGGTAGGGCACACCAGGTGGGGGGAGTCAGGCGGAAAGGCACGCCCACCGAGGAGACTACTGGCCTGAGGCAGGAAAAATACAAAAAAAAGAGAGTGGGTAGTGAGGAGTGAGTAGAGAGTTGTGACAGGAGGAAGGAGAGAAACAGTCAGGGTCCCGGGTTGGAGCCTGGGATCCCCGAAACGTCAGGCAGGCAGACGGTGGTGGCCGCCTGCAGGAGTACCGGTATAGTGACTGGCGGAACCGTAAGGACCGGGCCAGGGTTGGAGCCTGCCGGACCTGAACCGGGGAGTCAACAGCTAAATCGGAGCACCAGTAACGGGGTACTCAGACCCCGTCCTAGCTTAGAAGCCACTGAGTTTGGGCAAATTCACCGATTGCAGTCTGGACCTCACGGGTTCATCCTCACCCAAAGTCCCGAAAGAAGGCAACAGCCCACCGATACCGGGTGAGAGCCACCGCCAAGGGCCAAACATCCGACGGGCTAGCGCCTGCGAGCAACCGAGGGCTCTTCCGGCAGCTAAACGCCGGGGAGCGGGCTGACTGTGGTGCATCCCGTCACCACGACCCGTGGGTGGCGTCACGACCCGTCCAACGACAACGCGGCCCCCGGCTGCGAACCTCGCCCCACACCACCACCCCACTGCCTCCCCTTAACAGAGCGACGTGCCTCCTGGTCTGGAGGCGCTCGAGCCACCGACAACCCGAGCCCGGACCTCGAGCGTCTCGGCCCGGCAAGGGAGCAGCCGAGCCCTCTCAGGGCGGGACATTGCCATGGTGCTTGAGGTAGTCATGATGACCTCTGGGTCACCAAAGTACAGAAAGCCTCTGGGATAATACCAGGAGCATGATCCCAGATGTCTGTCAGTGCTGCACTGAGTATAATATATTGCAAAGCGGGTGCATTTCAATACATTATACATGCAATCAGTGCAATAAAAACATAATGTCTCATATAGGTACTAATTAAAATAAAAAACAAAAACGTCTCGTTAGCTCTGTGGTGCTGGACTTTCTGCTTGCTGTGGTATTGTCACATTTAGACAGTGAGATGCAAGGCGTTAACAGGCATGAGTGGAACACAGATCCACTTGTGCGTGATAGCAGCACATGTCAGCTGTTTAAATCAGCTGACACGTGTAGGGATTTGCTGCTGGCGGTAGCCAGCGGAGATTAACCTATCACAATCCATGACACACCCAATACATCATGTGTCGCGAAGAGGTGAAGATCGGATCCTGATATACCCCCATTTTATCTCTCCAACAATAATATATATTTACAATATAATTATATAAAAAAAAAGTATTCTACTTTGGTGCAACAAAACGTTTTGTGGAGAAACGTTATAGCAAATTATATAATTTAGTATTTTTGGTAAAGAAAGTTAAAAATCTGCCATGAGGAGGAGAGTGGCAGAAGGAAGTTCTGCAAAGTGAAGCATATTGGAATGGTAAAGTAGACACAAAATATCCAAAAGGAATGAATGGAGTGATATATTGTTTACAAATTAATGGTTTAGTTTTGGTATCGTCTTGCTGTAATATGTATAAAGTAATGATTATTGTACATACATACATATATACATATATATATATATATGTATATATTATATATATATATATATATATTATATTACACACACACACGATGATTGGCTGATACTTGTTTTTAGCCCCTTCCCCCCCCCCAGACGATATTTTGTTTGGTTTTTGCTCTCCTTCTTCCGAGAGCAGTAACTTATTTTTCCCCTCAATTTTGCTGTATGAGGGCTTGTGTTTTTGCAGCACGAGTAATAATAATAATAATTTTATTCATTTATATAGCGCTGTTAATTCCACAGCGCTTTACATACATTTGCAACACTGTCCCCATTGGGGCTCACAATCTAGAGTATTACTTTTAAATGCAACCATAACTTTTACCATATAGTGTAGTGGAAAGTGTAAAAAAAAAAAAAAATAAATAAATTCCAAAGTCACACCGTCCGCTTTTTGCCAACGTTTCGGTTCTTATTCAGAGGCGGCAAAATTGATTCTGAGGTTGACCAAGAGCCCAAACATTGGCAAAAACCCCCAAAAAAACCTGACGGTTTGACTTTTTGCAGAAATCACTAAAGTAAAAAATAATTTCTCACAATCCCACGTGTGCCCCAAATTTGTATTATATTGATCATTTTTCTGAGCACCATTTACAATTATAAGGATCAGCAGTCTGATTACTGAAGTATTTCTGTTCATTACAGCTACACAGCTGTGATCACAGAAACACTCACCTCTTGTCACTGGCAGCAGCCGGCCGAGTGAAACAGGAAGTGATTAATGCTAGCTACAGGAGTTATCACATGACCCTGTGCTACCATGACAATCATTCGCTCACAGTGATCACGTCGATGCGACGCTGATGAAGCCGGGTAAGTGAAGATTTAAGGGTAAGGCATGGGTGGAACATGGATCCATTTGTGCCTGCAAGGCACACATGTCAGTTGTTAAACTCAGCTGACATGTGTGCAGTTCCCCACCAGAAGCCGGTGGAGATTACAGGTGGTCACGGCTTTAAGCTGGAATCCCTTACTATAAAGAACTCAGTCTGAAGATAATTGCTTGCACAGTGAAGCTTTGCATTTTATTTGAACTTTCATAATTAATACATTTAAATTGAAAAAAAAAATATATATATAATTTTTAAAATATCTGCAGCATTAAATACATATCATATGGTGGCAGAATGTCTATCTACCAAGATATTTCCCTCAAAATCAGGACAGTCCAGCAGGATCCAAGATGGCTGGGAGCTAGATACATTGACACAGCGATTACATCACAATGGCAGGTGGTAGAATGTAGCAGCTGTATGACATCACAATGGCAGGTTCCAGAATGTGGCAGCACAAGCGCACAGCTAAGGTTCTTTGCACTCACTCACTGCAGGATGGAGGAGACACATGTGAGCGCTCAGAGTGGGGAAAGCGAAGAAGACAAAGGATTTGGAAACCAAAGGATGAGAAGGAAAGCGTGGAGAGAGAAACCGATTAGAGAACATGGACACTGAAAGGAGGGTAAAAGGAGGGTAAAGACAAGAAAAAATAAATAAAAGGATAACTGCTTCTTAGCGCACCTTCACAGAGCCATGACAAGACTCAGATGTAAATGGAGGACGAGCAATTACAGCAAATCTTCCAGAGACTCAGGACCCAGTCACATCGGCCTGGTGGGCGAGAAAGGTGAGAAGTTATGGAGAATATATAACATTACTACAACTGTTCTTGTTACCCCATAGCAACCAGTCAGGCCTCAGCTTTTATTAATCATGGCTGGTTTCTATGGATAACTAGGAGAGGTTTTTTTTTTTTTTAAATTGTAAAGCTTTGATAAATGAGGAGAGGTTTCACCAGACTAAGTGGGGAGGGGGGAGAAAATATTTATATATATAAATAAATAAATGAAATATCCAAAAAAGGCAAAGTCAGTCTGGAAGGCCTCACATTGTGTTGCTTCACTCTAGGGGCGCACATGCATTAATGCAGTTC